>NW_028148621.1:0-56618 GCF_965153285.1 Podarcis tiliguerta | reverse complement strand
CTGTGATAAAAAGCCTTCTGTTTCGACTGCCAAAGCCTTCAGGGAGAATTTGCAAGCGTTTGGAACCATTTTTGAGCGAATAGCCAAAAGTCAGATTTTTGCTGAAACTGTGACCCCGGGGCTTAGGGATTTTTTAATAAAATATTTTCCGCCGTGTTAAGTTGTTGAGGGCTGATTTCTTTTCCTGTGATAAAAAGCCTTCTGTTACGACCGTCAAACCTTTCAGGGGAGCATTTACAACCGTTTGGCACCATTTTTGAGGCGAATAGCCAAAAGTCAGATTTTTGCTGAAATTGTGACCCGGGGGCTTAGGATTTTTCAAAAAATATTTTCCGCCGGTTAAGTTGTTGAGGGCTGATTTCTTGTCCTGTGATAAAAAGCCTTCTGTTTCGACTGCCAAAGCCTCAGGGGAGCATTTGCAAGCGTTGGCACCATTTTTGAGCGAATAGCCAAAAGTCAGATTTTTGCTGAAATTGTGACCCCGGGGCTTAGGGATTTTTTCAAAAAATCTTTTTCTGCCGGTTAAGTTGTTGAGGGCTGATTTCTTGTCCTGTGATAAAAAGCCTTCTGTTTCGACCGTCAAACCTTTCAGGGAGCATTTACAACCGTTTGGCACCATTTTTGAGCGAATAGCCAAAAGTCAGATTTTTGCTGAAATTGTGACCCCGGGGCTTAGGGATTTTTTCAAAAAAATATTTTCCGCCCGTTAAGTTGTTGAGGGCTGATTTCTTGTCCTGTTATAAAAAGCCTTCTGTTTCGACTGCCAAAGCCTTCAGGGGAGCATTTGCAAGCGTTTGGAACCATTTTGAGCGAATAGCTAAAAGTCAGATTTTGCTGAAATTGTGACCCCGGGGCTTACGGATTTTTTGAAAAATATTTTTCTGCCGGTTAAGTTGTTGAGGCTGATTTCTTGTCCTGTGATAAAAAGCCTTCTGTTTCGACTGCCAAAGCCTTCAGGGGAGAATTTGCAACCGTTTGGCACCATTTTTGAGCGAATAGCCAAAAGTCAGATTTTTGCTGAAATTGTGACCCCGGGGCTTAGGGATTTTTTCAAAAAAATATTTTCTGACGGTTAAGTTGTTGAGGGCTGATTTCTTGTCCTGTGATAAAAAGCCTTCTGCTTCGAGCGTCAAACCTTTCAGGGAGCATTTGCAAGCGTTGGCACCATTTTTGAGCGAATAGCCAAAAGTCAGATTTTTGCTGAAATTGTGAGCCCGGGGGCTTAGGGATTTTTTTCAAAAAATCTTTTTCTGCCGGTTAAGTTGTTGAGGGCTGATTTCTTGTCCTGTGATAAGAAGCCTTCTGTTTCGACTGCCAAAGCCTTCAGGGAGCACTTGCAACCATTTGGCACCATTTTTGAGCGAATAGCCAAAAGTCAGATTTTTGCTGAAATTGTGACCCGGGGCTAGGGATTTTTCAAAAAATCTTTTTCTGCCGGTTATGTTGTTGAGGGCTGATTTCTTGTCCTGTGATAAAAAGCCTTCTGTTTCGACTGCCAAAGCCTTCAGGGAGAATTTGCAACCGTTTGGCACCATTTTTGAGCGAATAGCCAAAAGTCAGATTTTTGCTGAAATTGTGACCCCGGGGCTTAGGGATTTTTTCAAAAAAATTTTCTGACGGTTAAGTTGTTGAGGGCTGATTTCTTGTCCTGTGATAAAAGCCTTCTGCTTCGAGCGTCAAACCTTTCAGGGGAGCATTTGCAAGCGTTTGGCACCATTTTTGAGCGAATAGCCAAAAGTCAGATTTTTGCTGAAATTGTGAGCCCGGGGCTTAGGGATTTTTTCAAAAAATCTTTTTCTGCCGGTTAAGTTGTTGAGGGTTGATTCTTGTCCTGTGATAAAAAGCCTTCTGTTTCGACTGCCAAAGCCTTCAGGGGAGCACTTGCAACCATTTGGCACCATTTTTGAGCGAATAGCCAAAAGTCAGATTTTTGCTGAAATTGTGACCCCGGGGCTAGGGATTTTTTCAAAAAATCTTTTTCTGCCGGTTATGTTGTTGAGGGCTGATTTCTTGTCCTGTGATAAAAAGCCTTCTGTTTCGACCGTCAAACCTTTCAGGGGAGCATTTGCAAGCATTTGGCACCATTTTTGAGCGAATAGCCAAAAGTCAGATTTTTGCTGAAATTGTGACCCCGGGTCTTACGGATTTTTTGAAAAACTAATTTTCTGCCGGTTAAGTTGTTGAGGGCTGATTTCTTGTCCTGTGATAAAAAGCCTTCTGTTTCGACCGTCAAACCTTTCAGGGGAGCATTTGCAAGCGTTTGGCACCATTTTTGAGCGAATAGCCAAAAGTCAGATTTTTGCTGAAATTGTGACCCCGGGGCTTACGGATTTTTTGAAAAACTAATTTTCTGCCGGTTAAGTTGTTGAGGGCTGATTTCTTGTCCTGTGATAAAAAGCCTTCTGTTTCGACCGTCAAACCTTTCAGGGGAGCATTTGCAAGCGTTTGGCACCATTTTTGAGCGAATAGCCAAAAGTCAGATTTTTGCTGAAATTGTGACCCCGGGGCTTAGGGATTTTTTCAAAAAAATATTTTCCGCCCGTTAAGTTGTTGAGGGCTGATTTCTTGTCCTGTGATAAAAAGCCTTCTGTTTCGACTGCCAAAGCCTTCAGGGGAGCATTTGCAAGCGTTTGGAACCATTTTTGAGCGAATAGCTAAAAGTCAGATTTTTGCTGAAATTGTGACCCCGGGGCTTACGGATTTTTTTAATAAAATATTCTCTTCCGGTTAAGTTGTTGTGGGCTGATTTCTTGTCCTGTGATAAAAAGCCTTCTGTTTCGACCGTCAAACCTTTCAGGGGAGCATTTGCAAGCGTTTGGCACCATTTTTGAGCGAATAGCCAAAAGTCAGATTTTTGCTGAAATTGTGACCCCGGGGCTTACGGATTTTTTGAAAAAATATTTTTCTGCCGGTTAAGTTGTTGAGGGCTGATTTCTTGTCCTGTGATAAAAAGCCTTCTGTTTCGACTGCCAAAGCCTTCAGGGGAGAATTTGCAACCGTTTGGCACCATTTTTGAGCGAATAGCCAAAAGTCAGATTTTTGCTGAAATTGTGACCCCGAGGCTTAGGGATTTTTTCAAAAAAATATTTTCTGACGGTTAAGTTGTTGAGGGCTGATTTCTTGTCCTGTGATAAAAAGCCTTCTGCTTCGAGCGTCAAACCTTTCAGGGGAGCATTTGCAAGCGTTTGGCACCATTTTTGAGCGAATAGCCAAAAGTCAGATTTTTGGTGAAATTGTGAGCCCGGGGCTTAGGGATTTTTTCAAAAAATCTTTTTCTGCCGGTTAAGTTGTTGAGGGCTGATTTCTTGTCCTGTGATAAGAAGCCTTCTGTTTCGACTGCCAAAGCCTTCAGGGGAGCACTTGCAACCATTTGGCACCATTTTTGAGCGAATAGCCAAAAGTCAGATTTTTGCTGAAATTGTGACCCCGGGGCTAGGGATTTTTTCAAAAAATCTTTTTCTGCCGGTTATGTTGTTGAGGGCTGATTTCTTGTCCTGTGATAAAAAGCCTTCTGTTTCGACTGCCAAAGCCTTCAGGGGAGAATTTGCAACCGTTTGGCACCATTTTTGAGCGAATAGCCAAAAGTCAGATTTTTGCTGAAATTGTGACCCCGGGGCTTAGGGATTTTTTCAAAAAAATATTTTCTGACGGTTAAGTTGTTGAGGGCTGATTTCTTGTCCTGTGATAAAAAGCCTTCTGCTTCGAGCGTCAAACCTTTCAGGGGAGCATTTGCAAGCGTTTGGCACCATTTTTGAGCGAATAGCCAAAAGTCAGATTTTTGCTGAAATTGTGAGCCCGGGGCTTAGGGATTTTTTCAAAAAATCTTTTTCTGCCGGTTAAGTTGTTGAGGGCTGATTTCTTGTCCTGTGATAAAAAGCCTTCTGTTTCGACTGCCAAAGCCTTCAGGGGAGCACTTGCAACCATTTGGCACCATTTTTGAGCGAATAGCCAAAAGTCAGATTTTTGCTGAAATTGTGACCCCGGGGCTAGGGATTTTTTCAAAAAATCTTTTTCTGCCGGTTATGTTGTTGAGGGCTGATTTCTTGTCCTGTGATAAAAAGCCTTCTGTTTCGACTGCCAAAGCCTTCAGGGGAGCACTTGCAACCATTTGGCACCATTTTTGAGCGAATAGCCAAAAGTCAGATTTTTGCTGAAATTGTGACCCCAGGGCTTAGGGATTTTTTCAAAAAAACTATTTTCCGCCGGTTAAGTTGTTGAGGGCTGATTTCTTGTCCTGTGATAAAAAGCCTTCTGTTTCGACTGCCAAAGCCTTCAGGGGAGCATTTGCAAGCGTATGGCACCATTTTTGAGCGAATAGCCAAAAGTCAGGATTTTTGCTGAAATTGTGACCCCGGGGCTTAGGGATTTTTTCAAAAAATCTTTTTCTGCCGGTTAAGTTGTTGAGGGCTGATTTCTTGTCCTGTGATATAAAGCCTTCTGTTTCGACTGCCAAAGCCTTCAGGGGAGCATTTGCAAGCGTTTGGCACCATTTTTGAGCGAATAGCCAAAAGTCAGATTTTTGCTGAAACTGTGACCCCGTGGCTAGGGATTTTTTCAAAAAAATATTTTCCGCCGGTTAAGTTGTTGAGGGCTGATTTCTTGTCCTGTGATAAAAAGCCATCTGTTTCTGTTCAGTTTCTGTTAATTGATTCTCATGGAAACTTACAGATTCTGGCTTCACACAATTAACTCAAGGCAGTGTCAATTTACTCTTGGCAGAAGGCCAAGGTCTGCTTGACCTAGAAACTACTGACTCTGATTGGTTAACGACCAGCACTCAACTCTGTTATCTGGGAATGCTAGCACAGTTTGTGTTGGGTGTGTTAGGAGTAGAAGTGCTGTGTATGGTTAAGAGAGAGAGAGAGAAGGAAAGGATTTATTTTGCTTTGTTTTGTATGCAGAAACTCTGCTGGTTTCTTTTCCCTTTTAATAAATCCTGTAAATAGTTATTCTGAGTCTAGCTGACTAGTCATTTCCACCTCAACTAGCTTCTTTGCTGTGCAGGAAAACTCTGCTACGTTTGGGCTAAAGCCATTAGAGCTATGCCTGACACTTCAAAGTTCCATGAGGTTATGGGTATTGTGCTGCCAGCCTGAGTTGTGGTGGTGTCAGCATCAACGGTGTTGGTTCCAGTAGTTCCAGAAGTTGTTGTTCCTGTTGGTGCAGCAGATGGACACTGGCTGGTTCCTGACTGTTGTGAGCTGGTGACGCAGTGGACACAAGGACAACAGACGCAGCGTGTGAATGCTGGTTGCTGTGGTTCCTGTTCTCTCTCTTGGTGGTCGTGAGTAGCTGGTTCCGGGTTCCAGGGACATCGCTCTCAAGATGGCCTCACAACCAGTTCAGATGGCTTTTGAGCGTCTGAATGACTCCAATTACTTGCTGTGGTCGGAACGCATGCAGGCAGTGCTGCAGAGGGATCGTCTCTGGCAGGTGGTGAGTAAGTTTCCTGCGAAGCCTGATGAAGAAGACCTCGATAAAGACCAAAGAGCAAGGGCCACAATTGTCTTGGGGCTGGAAGATTCCCAGTTGCCGTATGTGAGGGGAATCAAGACAGCTAGAGGTGTGTGGCAAGCACTTAAGGAACTCCATGTGCGTGAGACAGCGGTTTCCAAGCTGTTCATTCGCAAGGCATTGTACAAGGCAATGTTACAGCCTGGGGTTACAATGCAGGAACACCTACACAGTTTACAGTTAAAGTTTACTGCGCTACAGGAAAGAGACTGTGCTTTAGACCAGCAGGAGAAGGTGGCTATTATTTTGAGTTCTCTCCCGGAAAGCTGGGATAATTTGGTTTTGTCTCTAGAAGGTTTACAGGAGCGTGATTTATCAGTCAGCTATGTCACTGGGCGTTTGATTGAAGAATGGCAGAAGAGGCAAGAAAGGTTGTTTGCTGCAGAGGCTTCTACAGGCGGGCGGTTTGGAAGGAGTTCTCATGCCGTGCCAGAGGTGACGCAAAAGCAGCGTACCGGTGAGGAGTCAGCGTTTGCTGTTAGGCGTTGTTTCCGATGTGGGTCTTCAGCGCATCTAAAACGACAATGTCCAGAGTTGGTCAAGTCTCAGTGGCCGGTGCAGGAGCAGAGACGAGATCAGCAGCAGCAGCAGCGTAAAAAGAAATTCTTCAAACGAAAACAGTCGGCTCAGCTGGTGACCGCAGAGGTCAAGATTGCTGATGAGAAACAAGCTGTCTGGGTGGTCGATTCGGGAGCGTCTCGGCACATCGTAAATTCAGATGAATTGTTTGTTTCCAAGAACTCAGCACAGCGCAGCCAGGTGGCTCTAGCAGACGGAAGTACTTCCGAAGTGATTTCGGGGGGTGCAGTTTTTGTTCCTTGTCTTCGTGAATGCCTGCAAAATGTACTTTGTGTACCTTCATTAAGGAGCAATCTGATGTCTGTAGACTGTTTGCTCAAAGCTGGGTTTAAAGTGTATTTTGAAGGAGACAGTTGCATTATTAAGAAGGCTGGTGAGATTTTAGGCACTGCTAAGTCAGAGGGAGGCTTGTTTTGGCTTAAAGCAGGATCTCAAGTTGCAGCAGTAGTCAGTAAATCTCAGCCTGCAGTGAATAACAAAGCTATACATGACAACTGTGTGCACTTATTGCATAGGAAAATGGGGCATGCTGGCTGGAAAAGTGTACTAAAAATGTCTGAATTGGCTGATGGGGGTGATTTAAAGAGTTGTAACAAGTACCTTGATTGTAATGTTTGTAAAAAGGTTAAAACCCACAGAGTCTCTTACCCCAGAAGTGACAGAGTTAGTGAGTCACCGCTACAGCTGGTTCACATGGACGTAATTGGTCCATTTGCTGTGAGCAGGGGTGGATCGCGTTATTCATTAACAATTGTGGATGACGCCACGCGTTACTCTTGGGTTTTTCCCATGAAGAATAAGGGTGATGTGTTCACTAAGTTTAAAGGCTGGGTGGCATCTGTGGAAAGATTTCTGTCCACTAAACTCAAAAGGATTCAGACGGACAGAGGTGGCGAATTTATGTCAAATGCTTTTAGAGATTGGTTACAAAAGCGTGGCATTGGGCATAGAAAAACGAACGCTTTTTCCCCAGAGGAGAATGGCGTTGCAGAGCGAAAACATAGATCTTTACAAGATATGATGTTTGCCATGCTTGATGATGCTGATTTGCCCATGTCTTATTGGGGGGAGAGCATGCTCACCGCGTGTTATCTCCAAAATAGGCTCTTCCATCAAACAATAGGTACAACTCCGTACTTTAAATTGTTTCACAAAAAACCCAAAATTGACCATTTGCATGTGTTTGGATCAAAAGCCTGGGTATTAATTCCAAAACAAATGAGAAAGAAGGGAGATCCTAAGACCAAACAGTTAGTGTTTGTGGGTTACCAGGAGCTGGGAAAAGGTTTCCGCTTTGCTGAAGGGACAAATGGCATTGTGATCTCCAGGAATGCCAGTTTTTGTGAACATAGTGGCTGGGAGAGACTACATGCCAATACTGAGGTTTGGTTTGAACCTTCTCAGGAGCTTCATGACTCTGAAGGTAAACTTAGAGAATCAGAGTCTGAGGGGGAGGAAAGTTCAGATAAGAGCTCTCAAGAAAGTGGAATTAGCCAGAGACCAGTTGCTAAGCAACAAAAGAGAGGTCATAGTTCTGAGGAGGAAAGTGGGTCAGAAGAAAAATTTTCTCCCAGAAGATCTAAAAGACAAAACAAAGGAGTGCCTCCGGTGCGTTTTTCTCCAGATACTGCAAATGTGTTTAGTGTAATTGCAGAGCCCAAGAGTTTCCAGGAGGTGTTAAAGTTACCAAAAGAGGAGGCAGAGCTCTGGAAACAGGCAATGGAGGAAGAGATGTCCTCTCTGAATGAGCACAAGGTTTTTACACCAGTAGCAGCGCCTGAGGGGGCAAAGATTGTAGGCTGCAGGTGGGTGTACAAACTTAAACCTCTGGTGACAGGAAAGTACAAATACAAAGCTCGTTTAGTGGCTCAAGGATACTCTCAGAGGCCTGGAAAAGATTATGATGAGACTTTTTCCCCTACTGCTAAGGCGGAAAGTGTAAGGCTGATTCTAACGCTTGGAGCAAAGAGAAAACTCCTGTTAAACCATTTTGATATCCAGACTGCATATTTACATGCACCAATATCAGAAGACCTGTATCTAGCTGAACCGCCTGGTTATGAGACAGGTTCCAATAGAGTGTTGAAATTAAACAAAGCTCTATATGGTCTCAAACAGGCTGCAAGATCTTGGAACAAATGTTTCCATGAGGCCTTAGTGTCATTTGGTTTCAAGCAGAGTACAGCTGACAATTGCGTTTACGTACGTGGTACAGGCAGTGATCAAGAGTTTTGTCTGATTTATGTAGATGATGTATTGTATGCTTGCAGAACTGATAAACAAACTAAAAGGTTTGCCAAGCAATTGTCCAGTAAGTTCAAAATGAAAGACTTAGGCCCGGTTAGGACATATCTAGGGTTGGAAGTGTGCTGGGCCCAAGATGGCAGCTGCCTAATTAGTCAGCAGAACAAAATTAAACAACTACTGACTACATACAGGATGCAGGATTGCAAAGGGGCAGTGGTGCCTATGGATCCAGGTTTCATAAAAACACTTCATATAGATGAGAGTCCTGATTTTGAACATCCTGATGTATATCATTCTGTAATTGGAAGTTTATTGTATCTAGCACAGTGGTCCAGACCTGATATTAGCTATGCAGTAGGCATATTAAGTAGATTGGTCTCAAAACCCACACTAAATGCCTGGAAAGGGGTAAAACAAGTTCTGAGATACCTCAAACAGACCATTGGCTATATGTTACAATTAAATTCTTCAGAGGATGAAATATTGACCTGCTATTGTGATAGTGACTGGGGAAATTTGCCAGATAGAAAATCTGTCACAGGACTAGTCATAATGGTCGGTGGAGCTTTAATCAGCTGGCGGTCACGCAAGCAAGACATTGTAAGTGTGTCATCAACAGAATCTGAGTACGCCGCATTGAGTGAATTGTGCAACGAGGTGATTTATTTCAAGCATTTGTTAGCAGATTTAAATGTAAATTGTGGAGAACCAGTACAAGTTTACATTGATAATCAGGCTTGTATAACCTTAAGTAAAACAGAGGGTTTCAAATCACGTTCCAAACATATCTCTGTAAAATACCAAAATGTGCGTTGCTGTGTACAAGACAATATAATCACATGTACTTATGTATCAAGTGAAGAAAATGTAGCAGATGTATTAACTAAACCATTGGCAAAGATAAAGAACAAGCAAATGTGCAAGAGTTTAGGTTTGCTGGAAAAATAATCTCCTACATAGGTGTGATTTGATGTTAATTGTCCAGCAGAATCTGTGAGGGGGTGTTCAGTTTCTGTTAATTGATTCTCATGGAAACTTACAGATTCTGGCTTCACACAATTAACTCAAGGCAGTGTCAATTTACTCTTGGCAGAAGGCCAAGGTCTGCTTGACCTAGAAACTACTGACTCTGATTGGTTAACGACCAGCACTCAACTCTGTTATCTGGGAATGCTAGCACAGTTTGTGTTGGGTGTGTTAGGAGTAGAAGTGCTGTGTATGGTTAAGAGAGAGAGAGAGAAGGAAAGGATTTATTTTGCTTTGTTTTGTATGCAGAAACTCTGCTGGTTTCTTTTCCCTTTTAATAAATCCTGTAAATAGTTATTCTGAGTCTAGCTGACTAGTCATTTCCACCTCAACTAGCTTCTTTGCTGTGCAGGAAAACTCTGCTACGTTTGGGCTAAAGCCATTAGAGCTATGCCTGACACTTCAAAGTTCCATGAGTTTCGACTGCCAAAGCCTTCAGGGGAGCATTTGCAAGCGTTTGGCACCATTTTTGAGCGAATAGCCAAAAGTCAGATTTTTCCTGAAATTGTGACCCCAGGGCTTAGGGATTTTTTCAAAAAATCTTTTTCTGCCGGTTAAGTTGTTGAGGGCTGATTTCTTGTCCTTTGATAAAAAGCCTTCTGTTTCGACTGCCAAAGCCTTCAGGGGAGCACTTGCAACCATTTGGCACCATTTTTGAGCGAATAGCCAAAAGTCAGATTTTTGCTGAAACTGTGACCCCGGGGCTAGGGATTTTTTCAAAAAAATATTTTCCGCCCGTTAAGTTGTTGAGGGCTGATTTCTTGTCCTGTGATAAAAAGCCTTCTGTTTCGACCGTCAAACCTTTCAGGGGAGCATTTGCAACCGTTTGGCACCATTTCTGAGCGAATAGCCAAAAGTCAGATTTTTGCTGAAATTGTGACCCCGGGGCTTAGGGATTTTTTCAAAAAAATATTTTCCACCGGTTAAGTTGTTGAGGGCTGATTTCTTGTCCTGTGATAAAAAGCCTTCTGTTTCGACTGCCAAAGCCTTCAGGGGAGCACTTGCAACCATTTGGCACCATTTTTGAGCGAATAGCCAAAAGTCAGATTTTTGCTGAAATTGTGACCCCAGGGCTTAGGGATTTTTTCAAAAAAACTATTTTCCGCCGGTTAAGTTGTTGAGGGCTGATTTCTTGTCCTGTGATAAAAAGCCTTCTGTTTCGACTGCCAAACCTTTCAGGGGAGCATTTGCAAGCGTTTGGCATCATTTTTGAGCGAATAGCCAAAAGTCAGATTTTTGCTGAAATTGTGACCCCGGGGCTTAGGGATTTTTTCAAAAAAAAATTTTTCCACCCGTTAAGTTGTTGAGGACTGATTTCTTGTCCTGTGATAAAAAGCCTTCTGTTTCGACTGCCAAAGCCTTCAGGGGAGCATTTGCAAGCGTTTGGCACCATTTTTGAGCGAATAGCCAAAAGTCAGATTTTTGCTGAAATTGTGACCCCGGGGCTTAGGGATTTTTTCAAAAAATCTTTTTCTGCCGGTTAAGTTGTTGAGGGCTGATTTCTTGTCCTGTGATAAAAAGCCTTCTGTTTCGACTGCCAAAGCCTTCAGGGGAGCATTTGCAACCGTTTGGCACCATTTTTGAGCGAATAGCCAAAAGTCAGATTTTTGCTGAAATTGTGACCCCGGGGCTTAGGGATTTTTTCAAAAAAATATTTTCCGCCGGTTAAGTTGTTGAGGGCTGATTTCTTGTCCTGTGATAAAAAGCCTTCTGCTTCGACCGTCAAACCTTTCAGGGGAGCATTTGCAAGCGTTTGGCACCATTTTTGAGCGAATAGCCAAAAGTCAGATTTTTGCTGAAATTGTGACCCCGTGGCTAGGGATTTTTTCAAAAAAATTTTTTTCCACCCGTTAAGTTGTTGAGGACTGATTTCTTGTCCTGTGATAAAAAGCCTTCTGTTTCAACTGCCAAAGCCTTCAGGGGAGCATTTGCAAGCGTTTGGCACCATTTTTGAGCGAATAGCCAAAAGTCAGATTTTTGCTGAAATTGTGACCCCGTGGCTAGGGATTTTTTCAAAAAATCTTTTTCTGCCGGTTAAGTTGTTGAGGGCTGATTTCTTGTCCTGTGATAAAAAGCCTTCTGCTTCGACCGTCAAACCTTTCAGGGGAGCATTTGCAAGCGTTTGGCACCATTTTTGAGCGAATAGCCAAAAGTCAGATTTTTGCTGAAATTGTGACCCCAGGGCTTAGGGATTTTTTCAAAAAATCTTTTTCTGCCGGTTAAGTTGTTGAGGGCTGATTTCTTGTCCTGTGATAAAAAGCCTTCTGTTTCGACTGCCAAAGCCTTCAGGGGAGCACTTGCAACCATTTGGCACCATTTTTGAGCAAATAGCCAAAAGTCAGATTTTTGCTGAAATTGTGACCCCGTGGCTAGGGATTTTTTCAAAAAATCTTTTTCTGCCGGTTATGTTGTTGAGGGCTGATTTCTTGTCCTGTGATAAAAAGCCTTCTGTTTCGACTGCCAAACCTTTCAGGGGAGCATTTGCAAGCGTTTGGCATCATTTTTGAGCGAATAGCCAAAAGTCAGATTTTTGCTGAAATTGTGACCCCAGGGCTTAGTGATTTTTTCAAAAAAAAAATTTTCCACCCGTTAAGTTGTTGAGGACTGATTTCTTGTCCTGTGATAAAAAGCCTTCTGTTTCAACTGCCAAAGCCTTCAGGGGAGCATTTGCAAGCGTTTGGCACCATTTTTGAGCGAATAGCCAAAAGTCAGATTTTTGCTGAAATTGTGACCCCGTGGCTAGGGATTTTTTCAAAAAATCTTTTTCTGCCGGTTAAGTTGTTGAGGGCTGATTTCTTGTCCTGTGATAAAAAGCCTTCTGTTTCGACTGCCAAAGCCTTCAGGGGAGCATTTGCAAGCGTTTGGCACCATTTTTGAGCGAATAGCCAAAAGTCAGATTTTTGCTGAAATTGTGACCCCGGGGCTTAGGGATTTTTTCAAAAAAATATTTTCTGCCGGTTAAGTTGTTGAGGGCTGATTTCTTGTCCTGTGATAAAAAGCCTTCTGTTTCGACCGTCAAACCTTTCAGGGGAGCATTTGAAAGCATTTGGCACCATTTTTGAGCGAATAGCCAAAAGTCAAATTTTTTTCTGAAATTGTGACCCCGGGGCTTAGGGATTTATTCAAAAAAATATTTTCCGCCGGTTAAGTTGTTGAGGGCTGATTTCTTGTCCTTTGATAAAAAACCTTCTGTTTCGACTGACAAACCTTTCAGGGGAGCATTTGCAAGCGTATGGCACCATTTTTGAGCGAATAGCCAAAAGTCAGGATTTTTGCTGAAATTGTGCTTAGGGATTTTTTCAAAAAATCTTTTTCTTCTGGTTAAGTTGTTGAGGGCTGATTTCTTGTCCTGTGATAAAAAGCCTTCTGTTTCGACTGCCAAAGCCTTCAGGGGAGCATTTGCAAGCGTTTGGCACCATTTTTGAGCGAATAGCCAAAAGTCAGATTTTTGCTGAAATTGTGACCCCGGGGCTTAGGGATTTTTTCAAAAAATCTTTTTCTGCCGTTTAAGTTGTTGAGGGCTGATTTCTTGTCCTGTGATAAAAAGCCTTCTGTTTCGACTGCCAAAGCCTTCAGGGGAGCATTTGCAACCGTTTGGCACCATTTTTGAGCGAATAGCCAAAAGTCAGATTTTTGCTGAAATTGTGACCCCGGGGCTTAGGGATTTTTTCAAAAAAATATTTTCTGCCGGTTAAGTTGTTGAGGGCTGATTTCTTGTCCTGTGATAAAAAGCCTTCTGCTTCGACCGTCAAACCTTTCAGGGGAGCATTTGCAAGCGTTTGGCACCATTTTTGAGCGAATAGCCAAAAGTCAGATTTTTGCTGAAATTGTGACCCCGGGGCTTAGGGATTTTTTCAAAAAATCTTTTTCTGCCGGTTAAGTTGTTGAGGGCTGATTTCTTGTCCTGTGATAAAAAGCCTTCTGTTTCGACTGCCAAACCTTTCAGGGGAGCATTTGCAAGCGTTTGGCATCATTTTTGAGCGAATAGCCAAAAGTCAGATTTTTGCTGAAATTGTGACCCCGGGGCTTAGTGATTTTTTCAAAAAAAAAATTTTCCACCCGTTAAGTTGTTGAGGACTGATTTCTTGTCCTGTGATAAAAAGCCTTCTGTTTCAACTGCCAAAGCCTTCAGGGGAGCATTTGCAAGCGTTTGGCACCATTTTTGAGCGAATAGCCAAAAGTCAGATTTTTGCTGAAATTGTGACCCCGTGGCTAGGGATTTTTTCAAAAAATCTTTTTCTGCCGGTTAAGTTGTTGAGGGCTGATTTCTTGTCCTGTGATAAAAAGCCTTCTGCTTCGACCGTCAAACCTTTCAGGGGAGCATTTGCAAGCGTTTGGCACCATTTTTGAGCGAATAGCCAAAAGTCAGATTTTTGCTGAAATTGTGACCCCAGGGCTTAGGGATTTTTTCAAAAAATCTTTTTCTGCCGGTTAAGTTGTTGAGGGCTGATTTCTTGTCCTGTGATAAAAAGCCTTCTGTTTCGACTGCCAAAGCCTTCAGGGGAGCACTTGCAACCATTTGGCACCATTTTTGAGCGAATAGCCAAAAGTCAGATTTTTGCTGAAATTGTGACCCCGTGGCTAGGGATTTTTTCAAAAAATCTTTTTCTGCCGGTTATGTTGTTGAGGGCTGATTTCTTGTCCTGTGATAAAAAGCCTTCTGTTTCGACTGCCAAACCTTTCAGGGGAGCATTTGCAAGCGTTTGGCATCATTTTTGAGCGAATAGCCAAAAGTCAGATTTTTGCTGAAATTGTGACCCCGGGGCTTAGTGATTTTTTCAAAAAAAAAATTTTCCACCCGTTAAGTTGTTGAGGACTGATTTCTTGTACTGTGATAAAAAGCCTTCTGTTTCGACTGCCAAAGCCTTCAGGGGAGCATTTGCAAGCGTTTGGCACCATTTTTGAGCGAATAGCCAAAAGTCAGATTTTTGCTGAAATTGTGACCCCGGGGCTTAGGGATTTTTTCAAAACATCTTTTTCTGCCGTTTAAGTTGTTGAGGGCTGATTTCTTGTCCTGTGATAAAAAGCCTTCTGTTTCGACTGCCAAAGCCTTCAGGGGAGCATTTGCAACCGTTTGGCACCATTTTTGAGCGAATAGCCAAAAGTCAGATTTTTGCTGAAATTGTGACCCCGGGGCTTAGGGATTTTTTCAAAAAAATATTTTCCGCCGGTTAAGTTGTTGAGGGCTGATTTCTTGTCCTGTGATAAAAAGCCTTCTGCTTCGAAAGTCAAACCTTTCAGGGGAGCATTTGCAAGCGTTTGGCACCATTTTTGAGCGAATAGCCAAAAGTCAGATTTTTGCTGAAATTGTGACCCCGGGGCTTAGGGATTTTTTCAAAAAAATATTTTCCGCCGGTTAAGTTGTTGAGGGCTGATTTCTTGTCCTGTGATAAAAAGCCTTCTGTTTCAACTGCCAAAGCCTTCAGGGGAGCACTTGCAACCATTTGGCACCATTTTTGAGCGAATAGCCAAAAGTCAGATTTTTGCTGAAATTGTGACCCCGTGGCTAGGGATTTTTTCAAAAAATCTTTTTCTGCCGGTTATGTTGTTGAGGGCTGATTTCTTGTCCTGTGATAAAAAGCCTTCTGTTTCGACTGCCAAACCTTTCAGGGGAGCATTTGCAAGCGTTTGGCATCATTTTTGAGCGAATAGCCAAAAGTCAGATTTTTGCTGAAATTGTGACCCCGGGGCTTAGTGATTTTTTCAAAAAAAAAATTTTCCACCCGTTAAGTTGTTGAGGACTGATTTCTTGTACTGTGATAAAAAGCCTTCTGTTTCGACTGCCAAAGCCTTCAGGGGAGCATTTGCAAGCGTTTGGCACCATTTTTGAGCGAATAGCCAAAAGTCAGATTTTTGCTGAAATTGTGACCCCGGGGCTTAGGGATTTTTTCAAAAAAATATTTTCTGCCGGTTAAGTTGTTGAGGGCTGATTTCTTGTCCTGTGATAAAAAGCCTTCTGTTTCGACCGTCAAACCTTTCAGGGGAGCATTTGAAAGCATTTGGCACCATTTTTGAGCGAATAGCCAAAAGTCAAATTTTTTTCTGAAATTGTGACCCCGGGGCTTAGGGATTTATTCAAAAAAATATTTTCCGCCGGTTAAGTTGTTGAGGGCTGATTTCTTGTCCTTTGATAAAAAACCTTCTGTTTCGACTGACAAACCTTTCAGGGGAGCATTTGCAAGCGTATGGCACCATTTTTGAGCGAATAGCCAAAAGTCAGGATTTTTGCTGAAATTGTGCTTAGGGATTTTTTCAAAAAAATATTTTCTGCCGGTTAAGTTGTTGAGGGCTGATTTCTTGTCCTGTGATAAAAAGCCTTCTGTTTCGACCGTCAAACCTTTCAGGGGAGCATTTGAAAGCATTTGGCACCATTTTTGAGCGAATAGCCAAAAGTCAGGATTTTTGCTGAAATTGTGCTTAGGTATTTTTTCAAAAAATCTTTTTCTTCTGGTTAAGTTGTTGAGGGCTGATTTCTTGTCCTGTGATAAAAAGCCTTCTGTTTCGACTGCCAAAGCCTTCAGGGGAGCATTTACAACCGTTTGGCACCATTTTTGAGCGAATAGCCAAAAGTCAGATTTTTGCTGAAATTGTGACCCCGGGGCTTCGGGATTTTTTCAAAAAAATGTTTTCTGCCGGTTAAGTTGTTGAGGGCTGATTTCTTGTCCTTTGATAAAAAACCTTCTGTTTCGACTGACAAACCTTTCAGGGGAGCATTTGCAAGCGTATGGCACCATTTTTGAGCGAATAGCCAAAAGTCAGGATTTTTGCTGAAATTGTGCTTAGGGATTTTTTCAAAAAATCTTTTTCTTCTGGTTAAGTTGTTGAGGGCTGATTTCTTGTCCTGTGATAAAAAGCCTTCTGTTTCGACTGCCAAAGCCTTCAGGGGAGCATTTGCAAGCGTTTGGCACCATTTTTGAGCGAATAGCCAAAAGTCAGATTTTTGCTGAAATTGTGACCCCAGGGCTTAGGGATTTTTTCAAAAAATCTTTTTCTGCCGGTTAAGTTGTTGAGGGCTGATTTCTTGTCCTGTGATAAAAAGCCTTCTGTTTCGACTGCCAAAGCCTTCAGGGGAGCACTTGCAACCGTTTGGCACCATTTTTGAGCGAATAGCCAAAAGTCAGATTTTTGCTGAAATTGTGACCCCGTGGCTAGGGATTTTTTCAAAAAATCTTTTTCTGCCGGTTATGTTGTTGAGGGCTGATTTCTTGTCCTGTGATAAAAAGCCTTCTGTTTCGACTGCCAAACCTTTCAGGGGAGCATTTGCAAGCGTTTGGCATCATTTTTGAGCGAATAGCCAAAAGTCAGATTTTTGCTGAAATTGTGACCCCGGGGCTTAGTGATTTTTTCAAAAAAAAATTTTTCCACCCGTTAAGTTGTTGAGGACTGATTTCTTGTCCTGTGATAAAAAGCCTTCTGTTTCGACTGCCAAAGCCTTCAGGGGAGCATTTGCAAGCGTTTGGCACCATTTTTGAGCGAATAGCCAAAAGTCAGATTTTTGCTGAAATTGTGACCCCGTGGCTAAGGATTTTTTCAAAAAATCTTTTTCTGCCGGTTATGTTGTTGAGGGCTGATTTCTTGTCCTGTGATAAAAAGCCTTCTGTTTCGACTGCCAAACCTTTCAGGGGAGCATTTGCAAGCGTTTGGCATCATTTTTGAGCGAATAGCCAAAAGTCAGATTTTTGCTGAAATTGTGACCCCGGGGCTTAGTGATTTTTTCAAAAAAAAATTTTTCCACCCGTTAAGTTGTTGAGGACTGATTTCTTGTCCTGTGATAAAAAGCCTTCTGTTTCGACTGCCAAAGCCTTCAGGGGAGCATTTGCAAGCGTTTGGCACCATTTTTGAGCGAATAGCCAAAAGTCAGATTTAGCTGAAATTGTGACCCCGGGGCTTAGGGATTTTTTCAAAAAAATATTTTCCGCCGGTTAAGTTGTTGAGGGCTGATTTCTTGTCCTTTGATAAAAAACCTTCTGTTTCGACTGACAAACCTTTCAGGGGAGCATTTGCAAGCGTATGGCACCATTTTTGAGCGAATAGCCAAAAGTCAGGATTTTTGCTGAAATTGTGCTTAGGGATTTTTTCAAAAAATCTTTTTCTTCTGGTTAAGTTGTTGAGGGCTGATTTCTTGTCCTGTGATAAAAAGCCTTCTGTTTCAACTGCCAAAGCCTTCAGGGGAGCATTTGCAAGCGTTTGGCACCATTTTTGAGCGAATAGCCAAAAGTCAGATTTTTGCTGAAATTGTGACCCCGTGGCTAGGGATTTTTTCAAAAAATCTTTTTCTTCTGGTTAAGTTATTGAGGGCTGATTTCTTGTCCTGTGATAAAAAGCCTTCTGTTTCAACTGCCAAAGCCTTCAGGGGAGCATTTGCAAGCGTTTGGCACCATTTTTGAGCGAATAGCCAAAAGTCAGATTTTTGCTGAAATTGTGACCCCGGGGCTTAGGGATTTTTTCAAAAAAATATTTTCCGCCGGTTAAGTTGTTGAGGGCTGATTTCTTGTCCTGTGATAAAAAGCCTTCTGCTTCGACCGTCAAACCTTTCAGGGGAGCATTTGCAAGTGTTTGGCACCATTTTTGAGCGAATAGCCAAAAGTCAGATTTTTGCTGAAATTGTGACCCCAGGGCTTAGGGATTTTTTCAAAAAATCTTTTTCTGCCGTTAAGTTGTTGAGGGCTGATTTCTTGTCCTGTGATAAAAAGCCTTCTGTTTCGACTGCCAAAGCCTTCAGGGGAGCACTTGCAACCATTTGGCACCATTTTTGAGCGAATAGCCAAAAGTCAGATTTTTGCTGAAATTGTGACCCCGTGGCTAGGGATTTTTTCAAAAAATCTTTTTCTGCCGGTTATGTTGTTGAGGACTGATTTCTTGTCCTGTGATAAAAAGCCTTCTGTTTCGAATGCCAAAGCCTTCAGGGGAGCATTTGCAAGCGTTTGGCACCATTTTTGAGCGAATAGCCAAAAGTCAGATTTAGCTGAAATTGTGACCCCGGGGCTTAGGGATTTTTTTCAAAAAAATATTTTCCGCCGGTTAAGTTGTTGAGGGCTGATTTCTTGTCCTTTGATAAAAAACCTTCTGTTTCGACTGACAAACCTTTCAGGGGAGCATTTGCAAGCGTATGGCACCATTTTTGAGCGAATAGCCAAAAGTCAGGATTTTTGCTGAAATTGTGCTTAGGGATTTTTTCAAAAAATCTTTTTCTTCTGGTTAAGTTGTTGAGGGCTGATTTCTTGTCCTGTGATAAAAAGCCTTCTGTTTCGACTGCCAAAGCCTTCAGGGGAGCATTTGCAAGCGTTTGGCACCATTTTTGAGCGAATAGCCAAAAGTCAGATTTTTGCTGAAATTGTGACCCCGGGGCTTAGGGATTTTTTCAAAAAATCTTTTTCTGCCGGTTAAGTTGTTGAGGGCTGATTTCTTGTCCTGTGATAAAAAGCCTTCTGTTTCGACTGCCAAAGCCTTCAGGGGAGCATTTGCAACCGTTTGGCACCATTTTTGAGCGAATAGCCAAAAGTCAGATTTTTGCTGAAATTGTGACCCCGGGGCTTAGGGATTTTTTCAAAAAAATATTTTCCGCCGGTTAAGTTGTTGAGGGCTGATTTCTTGTCCTGTGATAAAAAGCCTTCTGCTTCGACCGTCAAACCTTTCAGGGGAGCATTTGCAAGCGTTTGGCACCATTTTTGAGCGAATAGCCAAAAGTCAGATTTTTGCTGAAATTGTGACCCCAGGGCTTAGGGATTTTTTCAAAAAATCTTTTTCTGCCGGTTAAGTTGTTGAGGGCTGATTTCTTGTCCTGTGATAAAAAGCCTTCTGTTTCGACTGCCAAAGCCTTCAGGGGAGCACTTGCAACCATTTGGCACCATTTTTGAGCGAATAGCCAAAAGTCAGATTTTTGCTGAAATTGTGACCCCGTGGCTAGGGATTTTTTCAAAAAATCTTTTTCTGCCGGTTATGTTGTTGAGGACTGATTTCTTGTCCTGTGATAAAAAGCCTTCTGTTTCGACTGCCAAAGCCTTCAGGGGAGCATTTGCAAGCGTTTGGCACCATTTTTGAGCGAATAGCCAAAAGTCAGATTTTTGCTGAAATTGTGACCCCGGGGCTTAGGGATTTTTTCAAAAAAATATTTTCTGCCGGTTAAGTTGTTGAAGGCTGATTTCTTGTCCTGTGATAAAAAGCCTTCTGTTTCGACCGTCAAACCTTTCAGGGGAGCATTTGAAAGCATTTGGCACCATTTTTGAGCGAATAGCCAAAAGTCAGATTTTTGCTGAAATTGTGACCCCGGGGCTTAGGGATTTTTTCAAAAAATCTTTTTCTGCCGTTTAAGTTGTTGAGGGCTGATTTCTTGTCCTGTGATAAAAAGCCTTCTGTTTCGACTGCCAAAGCCTTCAGGGGAGCATTTGCAAGCGTTTGGCACCATTTTTGAGCGGATAGCCAAAAGTCAGATTTTTGCTGAAATTGTGACCCCGGGGCTTAGGGATTTTTTCAAAAAAATATTTTCCGCCGGTTAAGTTGTTGAGGGCTGATTTCTTGTCCTGTGATAAAAAGCCTTCTGTTTCGACTGCCAAAGGCTTCAGGGGAGCATTTGCAACCGTTTGGCACCATTTTTGAGCGAATAGCCAAAAGTCAGATTTTTGCTGAAACTGTGACCCCGTGGCTAGGGATTTTTTCAAAAAAATATTTTCCGCCGGTTAAGTTGTTGAGGGCTGATTTCTTGTCCTGTGATAAAAAGCCTTCTGTTTCGACTGCCAAAGCCTTCAGGGGAGCATTTGCAAGCGTTTGGCACCATTTTTGAGCGAATAGCCAAAAGTCAGATTTTTGCTGAAATTGTGACCCCGGGGCTTAGGGATTTTTTCAAAAAATCTTTTTCTGCCGGTTAAGTTGTTGAGGGCTGATTTCTTGTCCTTTGATAAAAAGCCTTCTGTTTCGACTGCCAAAGCCTTCAGGGGAGCACTTGCAACCATTTGGCACCATTTTTGAGCGAATAGCCAAAAGTCAGATTTTTGCTGAAATTGTGACCCCGGGGCTAGGGATTTTTTCAAAAAAATATTTTCCGCCCGTTAAGTTGTAGAGGGCCGATTTCTTGTCCTGTGATAAAATGCCTTCTGTTTCGACTGACAAACCTTTCAGGGGAGCATTTGCAAGCGTATGGCACCATTTTTGAGCGAATAGCCAAAAGTCAGGATTTTTGCTGAAATTGTGCTTAGGGATTTTTTCAAAAAATCTTTTTCTTCCGGTTAAGTTGTTGAGGGCTGATTTCTTGTCCTGTGATAAAAAGCCTTCTGTTTCGACTGCCAAAGCCTTCAGGGGAGCATTTGCAAGCATTTGGCACCATTTTTGAGCGAATAGCCAAAAGTCAGATTTTTGCTGAAATTGTGACCCCGGGGCTTAGGGATTTTTTCAAAAAATCTTTTTCTGCCGGTTAAGTTGTTGAGGGCTGATTTCTTGTCCTGTGATAAAAAGCCTTCTGTTTCGACTGCCAAAGCCTTCAGGGGAGCATTTGCAACCGTTTGGCACCATTTTTGAGCGAATAGCCAAAAGTCAGATTTTTGCTGAAATTGTGACCCCGGGGCTTAGGGATTTTTTCAAAAAAATATTTTCCGCCGGTTAAGTTGTTGAGGGCTGATTTCTTGTCCTGTGATAAAAAGCCTTCTGCTTCGACCGTCAAACCTTTCAGGGGAGCATTTGCAAGCGTTTGGCACCATTTTTGAGCGAATAGCCAAAAGTCAGATTTTTGCTGAAATTGTGACCCCAGGGCTTAGGGATTTTTTCAAAAAATCTTTTTCTGCCGGTTAAGTTGTTGAGGGCTGATTTCTTGTCCTGTGATAAAAAGCCTTCTGTTTCGACTGCCAAACCTTTCAGGGGAGCATTTGCAACCGTTTGGCACCATTTTTGAGCGAATAGCCAAAAGTCAGATTTTTGCTGAAATTGTGACCCCGTGGCTAGGGATTTTTTCAAAAAATCTTTTTCTGCCGGTTATGTTGTTGAGGGCTGATTTCTTGTCCTGTGATAAAAAGCCTTCTGTTTCGACTGCCAAACCTTTCAGGGGAGCATTTGCAAGCGTTTGGCATCATTTTTGAGCGAATAGCCAGAAGTCAGATTTTTGCTGAAATTGTGACCCCGGGGCTTAGTGATTTTTTCAAAAAAAAATTTTTCCACCCGTTAAGTTGTTGAGGACTGATTTCTTGTCCTGTGATAAAAAGCCTTCTGTTTCGACCGTCAAACCTTTCAGGGGAGCATTTGCAAGCGTTTGGCACCATTTTTGAGCGAATAGCCAAAAGTCAGATTTTTGCTGAAATTGTGACCCCGGGGCTTACGGATTTTTGGAAAAAATATTTTTCTGCCGGTTAAGTTGTGGAGGGCTGATATCTTGTCCTGTGATAAAAAGCCTTCTGTTTCGACTGCCAAAGCCTTCAGGGGAGCATTTACAACCGTTTGGCACCATTTTTGAGCGAATAGCCAAAAGTCAGATTTTTGCTGAAATTGTGACCTCGGGGCTTAGGGATTTTTTCAAAAAAATATTTTCCGCTGGTTAAGTTGTTGAGGGCTGATTTCTTGTCCTGTGATAAAAAGCCTTCTGCTTCGACTGCCAAAGCATTCAGGGGAGCATTTGCAAGCGTTTGGCACCATTTTTGAGCGAATAGCCAAAAGTCAGATTTTTGCTGAAATTGTGACCCCGGGGCTTAGGGATTTTTTCAAAAAGATATTTTCCGCCGGTTAAGTTGTTGAGGGCTGATTTCTTGTCCTGTGATAAAAAGCCTTCTGCTTCGACCGACAAACCTTTCAGGGGAGCATTTGCAAGCGTTTGGCACCATTTTTGAGCGAATAGCCAAAAGTCAGATTTTTGCTGAAATTGTGACCCCGGGGCTTAGGGATTTTTTCAAAAAATCTTTTTCTGCCGGTTAAGTTGTTGAGGGCTGATTTCTTGTCCTGTCCTAAAAAGCCTTCTGTTTCGACTGCCAAAGCCTTCAGGGGAGCATTTGCAACCGTTTGGCACCATTTTTGAGCGAATAGCCAAAAGTCAGATTTTTGCTGAAATTGTGACCCCGGGGCTTAGGGATTTTTTCAAAAAAATATTTTCCGCCGGTTAAGTTGTTGAGGGCTGATTTCTTGTCCTGTGATAAAAAGCCTTCTGCTTCGACCGTCAAACCTTTCAGGGGAGCATTTGCAAGCGTTTGGCACCATTTTTGAGCGAATAGCCAAAAGTCAGATTTTTGCTGAAATTGTGACCCCAGGGCTTAGGGATTTTTTTCAAAAAATCTTTTTCTGCCGGTTAAGTTGTTGAGGGCTGATTTCTTGTCCTGTGATAAAAAGCCTTCTGTTTCGACTGCCAAAGCCTTCAGGGGAGCACTTGCAACCATTTGGCACCATTTTTGAGCGAATAGCCAAAAGTCAGATTTTTGCTGAAATTGTGACCCCGTGGCTAGGGATTTTTTCAAAAAATCTTTTTCTGCCGGTTATGTTGTTGAGGGCTGATTTCTTGTCCTGTGATAAAAAGCCTTCTGTTTCGACTGCCAAACCTTTCAGGGGAGCATTTGCAAGCGTTTGGCATCATTTTTGAGCGAATAGCCAAAAGTCAGATTTTTGCTGAAATTGTGACCCCGGGGCTTAGTGATTTTTTTAAAAAAATAATTTTCCACCCGTTAAGTTGTTGAGGACTGATTTCTTGTCCTGTGATAAAAAGCCTTCTGTTTCGACTGCCAAAGCCTTCAGGGGAGCATTTGCAAGCGTTTGGCACCATTTTTGAGCGAATAGCCAAAAGTCAGATTTTTGCTGAAATTGTGACCCCGGAGCTTAGGGATTTTTTCAAAAAAATATTTTCTGCCGGTTAAGTTGTTGAGGGCTGATTTCTTGTCCTGTGATAAAAAGCCTTCTGTTTCGACCGTCAAACCTTTCAGGGGAGCATTTGAAAGCATTTGGCACCATTTTTGAGCGAATAGCCAAAAGTCAGATTTTTGCTGAAATTGTGACCCCGGGGCTTAGGGATTTTTTCAAAAAATCTTTTTCTGCCGTTTAAGTTGTTGAGGGCTGATTTCTTGTCCTGTGATAAAAAGCCTTCTGTTTCGACTGCCAAAGCCTTCAGGGGAGCATTTGCAACCGTTTGGCACCATTTT
Source organism: Podarcis tiliguerta (assembly GCF_965153285.1). NCBI lineage: Eukaryota > Metazoa > Chordata > Lepidosauria > Squamata > Lacertidae > Podarcis > Podarcis tiliguerta. Next base: position 33,153 of record NW_028148621.1, on the reverse strand, counting down.
TGAGCGAATAGCCAAAAGTCAGATTTTTGCTGAAATTGTGACCCCGGGGCTTAGGGATTTTTTCAAAAAAATATTTTCCGCCGGTTAAGTTGTTGAGGGCTGATTTCTTGTCCTTTGATAAAAAACCTTCTGTTTCGACTGACAAACCTTTCAGGGGAGCATTTGCAAGCGTATGGCACCATTTTTGAGCGAATAGCCAAAAGTCAGGATTTTTGCTGAAATTGTGACCCCGGGGCTTAGGGATTTTTTCTAAAAATCTTTTTCTGCCGGTTAAGTTGTTGAGGGCTGATTTCTTGTCCTGTGATAAAAAGCCTTCTGTTTCGACTGCCAAAGCCTTCAGGGGAGCATTTGCAACCATTTGGCACCATTTTTGAGCGAATAGCCAAAAGTCAGATTTTTGCTGAAATTGTGACCCCGGGGCTAGGGATTTTTTCAAAAAAATATTTTCCGCCCGTTAAGTTGTTGAGGGCCGATTTCTTGTCCTGTGATAAAAAGCCTTCTGTTTCGACCGTCAAACCTTTCAGGGGAGCATTTGCAAGCGTTTGGCACCATTTTTGAGCGAATAGCCAAAAGTCAGATTTTTCCTGAAATTGTGACCCCGGGGCTTAGGGATTTTTTCAAAAAAATATTTTCCGCTGGTTAAGTTGTTGAGGGCCGATTTCTTGTCCTGTGATAAAAAGCCTTCTGTTTCGACCGTCAAACCTTTCAGGGGAGCATTTGCAAGCGTTTGGCACCATTTTTGAGCGAATAGCCAAAAGTCAGATTTTTGCTGAAATTGTGACCCCGGGGCTTAGGGATTTTTTCAAAAAATCTTTTTCTGCCGTTTAAGTTGTTGAGGGCTGATTTCTTGTCCTGTGATAAAAAGCCTTCTGTTTCGACTGCCAAAGCCTTCAGGGGAGCATTTGCAAGCGTTTGGCACCATTTTTGAGCGAATAGCCAAAAGTCAGATTTTTGCTGAAATTGTGACCCCGGGGCTTAGGGATTTTTTCAAAAAAATATTTTCCGCCGGTTAAGTTGTTGAGGGCTGATTTCTTGTCCTTTGATAAAAAACCTTCTGTTTCGACTGACAAACCTTTCAGGGGAGCATTTGCAAGCGTATGGCACCATTTTTGAGCGAATAGCCAAAAGTCAGGATTTTTGCTGAAATTGTGACCCCGGGGCTTAGGGATTTTTTCAAAAAATCTTTTTCTGCCGGTTAAGTTGTTGAGGGCTGATTTCTTGTCCTGTGATAAAAAGCCTTCTGTTTCGACTGCCAAAGCCTTCAGGGGAGCATTTGCAAGCGTTTGGCACCATTTTTGAGCGAATAGCCAAAAGTCAGATTTTTGCTGAAACTGTGACCCCGTGGCTAGGGATTTTTTCAAAAAAATATTTTCCGCCGGTTAAGTTGTTGGGGCTGATTTCTTGTCCTGTGATAAAAAGCCTTCTGTTTCGACTGCCAAAGCCTTCAGGGGAGCATTTGCAAGCGTTTGCAACCATTTTTGAGCGAATAGCCAAAAGTCAGATTTTTGCTGAAATTGTGACCCCGGGGCTTAGGGATTTTTTCAAAAAATCTTTTTCTGCCGGTTATGTTGTTGAGGGCTGATTTCTTGTCCTGTGATAAAAAGCCTTCTGTTTCGACTGCCAAAGCCTTCAGGGGAGCACTTGCAACCATTTGGCACCATTTTTGAGCGAATAGCCAAAAGTCAGATTTTTGCTGAAATTGTGACCCCGTGGCTAGGGATTTTTTCAAAAAATCTTTTTCTGCCGGTTATGTTGTTGAGGGCTGATTTCTTGTCCTGTGATAAAAAGCCTTCTGTTTCGACTGCCAAACCTTTCAGGGGAGCATTTGCAAGCGTTTGGCATCATTTTTGAGCGAATAGCCAAAAGTCAGATTTTTGCTGAAATTGTGACCCCGGGGCTTAGTGATTTTTTCAAAAAAAAAAATTTCCACCCGTTAAGTTGTTGAGGACTGATTTCTTGTCCTGTGATAAAAAGCCTTCTGTTTCAACTGCCAAAGCCTTCAGGGGAGCATTTGCAAGCGTTTGGCACCATTTTTGAGCGAATAGCCAAAAGTCAGATTTTTGCTGAAATTGTGACCCCGGGGCTTAGGGATTTTTTCAAAAAAATATTTTCTGCCGGTTAAGTTGTTGAGGGCTGATTTCTTGTCCTGTGATAAAAAGCCTTCTGTTTCGACCGTCAAACCTTTCAGGGGAGCATTTGAAAGCATTTGGCACCATTTTTGAGCGAATAGCCAAAAGTCAGATTTTTGCTGAAATTGTGACCCCGGGGCTTACGGATTTTTTGAAAAAATATTTTTCTGCCGGTTAAGTTGTTGAGGGCTGATTTCTTGTCCTGTGATAAAAAGCCTTCTGTTTCGACTGCCAAAGCCTTCAGGGGAGCAATTGCAACCATTTGGCACCATTTTTGAGCGAATAGCCAAAAGTCAGATTTTTGCTGAAATTGTGACCCCGGGGCTAGGGATTTTTTCAAAAAAATATTTTCCGCCCGTTAAGTTGTAGAGGGCCGATTTCTTGTCCTGTGATAAAAAGCCTTCTGTTTCGACCGTCAAACCTTTCAGGGGAGCATTTGCAAGCGTTTGGCACCATTTTTGAGCGAATAGCCAAAAGTCAAATTTTTCCTGAAATTGTGACCCCGGGGCTTAGGGATTTTTTCAAAAAAATATTTTCCGCTGGTTATGTTGTTGAGGGCTGATTTCTTGTCCTGTGATAAAAAGCCTTCTGTTTCGACCGTCAAACCTTTCAGGGGAGCATTTGCAAGCGTTTGGGACCATTTTTGAGCGAATAGCCAAAAGTCAGATTTTTGCTGAAATTGTGACCCCGGGGCTTACGGATTTTTGGAAAAAATATTTTTCTGCCGGTTAAGTTGTTGAGGGCTGATATCTTGTCCTGTGATAAAAAGCCTTCTGTTTCGACTGCCAAAGCCTTCAGGGGAGCATTTTCAAGCGTTTGGCACCATTTTTGAGCGAATAGCCAAAAGTCAGATTTTTGCTGAAATTGTGACCCCGGGGCTTAGGGATTTTTTCAAAAAAATATTTTCTGCCGGTTAAGTTGTTGAGGGCTGATTTCTTGTCCTGTGATAAAAAGCCTTCTGTTTCGACCGTCAAACCTTTCAGGGGAGCATTTGAAAGCATTTGGCACCATTTTTGAGCGAATAGCGAAAAGTCAGATTTTTGCTGAAATTGTGACCCCGGGGCTTAGGGATTTTTTCAAAAAATCTTTTTCTGCCGTTTAAGTTGTTGAGGGCTGATTTCTTGTCCTGTGATAAAAAGCCTTCTGTTTCGACTGCCAAAGCCTTCAGGGGAGCATTTGCAAGCGTTTGGCACCATTTTTGAGCGAATAGCCAAAAGTCAGATTTTTGCTGAAATTGTGACCCCGGGGCTTAGGGATTTTTTCAAAAAATCTTTTTCTGCCGGTTAAGTTGTTGAGGGCTGATATCTTGTCCTTTGATAAAAAGCCTTCTGTTTCGACTGCCAAAGCCTTCAGGGGAGCACTTGCAACCATTTGGCACCATTTTTGAGCGAATAGCCAAAAGTCAGATTTTTGCTGAAATTGTGACCCCGGGGCTAGGGATTTTTTCAAAAAAATATTTTCCGCCCGTTAAGTTGTAGAGGGCCGATTTCTTGTCCTGTGATAAAAAGTCTTCTGTTTCGACCGTCAAACCTTTCAGGGGAGCATTTGCAAGCGTTTGGCACCATTTTTGAGCGAATAGCCAAAAGTCAGATTTTTCCTGAAATTGTGACCCCGGGGCTTAGGGATTTTTTCAAAAAAATATTTTCCGCTGGTTATGTTGTTGAGGGCTGATTTCTTGTCCTGTGATAAAAAGCCTTCTGTTTCGACCGTCAAACCTTTCAGGGGAGCATTTGCAAGCGTTTGGCACCATTTTTGAGCGAATAGCCAAAAGTCAGATTTTTGCTGAAATTGTGACCCCGGGGCTTACGGATTTTTGGAAAAAATATTTTTCTGCCGGTTAAGTTGTTGAGGGCTGATATCTTGTCCTGTGATAAAAAGCCTTCTGTTTCGACTGCCAAAGCCTTCAGGGGAGCATTTACAACCGTTTGGCACCATTTTTGAGCGAATATCCAAAAGTCAGATTTTTGCTGAAATTGTGACCCCGGGGCTTAGGGATTTTTTCAAAAAAATATTTTCCGCCGGTTAAGTTGTTGAGGGCTGATTTCTTGTCCTGTGATAAAAAGCCTTCTGTTTCGACTGCCAAAGCCTTCAGGGGAGCATTTGCAAGCTTTTGGCACCATTTTTGAGCGAATAGCCAAAAGTCAGATTTTTGCTGAAATTGTGACCCCGGGGCTTAGGGATTTTTTCAAAAAAATATTTTCCGCCGGTTAAGTTGTTGAGGGCTGATTTCTTGTCCTGTGATAAAAAGCCTTCTGCTTCGACCGTCAAACCTTTCAGGGGAGCATTTGCAAGCGTTTGGCACCATTTTTGAGCGAATAGCCAAAAGTCAGATTTTTGCTGAAATTGTGACCCCAGGGCTTAGGGATTTTTTCAAAAAATCTTTTTCTGCCGGTTAAGTTGTTGAGGGCTGATTTCTTGTCCTGTGATAAAAAGCCTTCTGTTTCGACTGCCAAAGCCTTCAGGGGAGCACTTGCAACCATTTGGCACCATTTTTGAGCGAATAGCCAAAAGTCAGATTTTTGCTGAAATTGTGACCCCGTGGCTAGGGATTTTTTCAAAAAATCTTTTTCTGCCGGTTATGTTGTTGAGGGCTGATTTCTTGTCCTGTGATAAAAAGCCTTCTGTTTCGACTGCCAAACCTTTCAGGGGAGCATTTGCAAGCGTTTGGCATCATTTTTGAGCGAATAGCCAAAAGTCAGATTTTTGCTGAAATTGTGACCCCGGGGCTTAGTGATTTTTTCAAAAAAAAAAATTTCCACCCGTTAAGTTGTTGAGGACTGATTTCTTGTCCTGTGATAAAAAGCCTTCTGTTTCGACTGCCAAAGCCTTCAGGGGAGCATTTGCAAGCGTTTGGCACCATTTTTGAGCGAATAGCCAAAAGTCAGATTTTTGCTGAAATTGTGACCCCGGGGCTTAGGGATTTTTTCAAAAAAATATTTTCCGCCGGTTAAGTTGTTGAGGGCTGATTTCTTGTCCTGTGATAAAAAGCCTTCTGCTTCGACCGTCAAACCTTTCAGGGGAGCATTTGCAAGCGTTTGGCACCATTTTTGAGCGAATAGCCAAAAGTCAGATTTTTGCTGAAATTGTGACCCCAGGGCTTAGGGATTTTTTCAAAAAATCTTTTTCTGCCGGTTAAGTTGTTGAGGGCTGATTTCTTGTCCTGTGATAAAAAGCCTTCTGTTTCGACTGCCAAAGCCTTCAGGGGAGCACTTGCAACCATTTGGCACCATTTTTGAGCGAATAGCCAAAAGTCAGATTTTTGCTGAAATTGTGACCCCGTGGCTAGGGATTTTTTCAAAAAATCTTTTTCTGCCGGTTATGTTGTTGAGGGCTGATTTCTTGTCCTGTGATAAAAAGCCTTCTGTTTCGACTGCCAAACCTTTCAGGGGAGCATTTGCAAGCGTTTGGCATCATTTTTGAGCGAATAGCCAAAAGTCAGATTTTTGCTGAAATTGTGACCCCGGGGCTTAGTGATTTTTTCAAAAAAAAAAATTTCCACCCGTTAAGTTGTTGAGGACTGATTTCTTGTCCTGTGATAAAAAGCCTTCTGTTTCGACTGCCAAAGCCTTCAGGGGAGCATTTGCAAGCGTTTGGCACCATTTTTGAGCGAATAGCCAAAAGTCAGATTTTTGCTGAAATTGTGACCCCGGGGCTTAGGGATTTTTTCAAAAAAATATTTTCTGCCGGTTAAGTTGTTGAGGGCTGATTTCTTGTCCTGTGATAAAAAGCCTTCTGTTTCGACCGTCAAACCTTTCAGGGGAGCATTTGACAGCATTTGGCACCATTTTTGAGCGAATAGCCAAAAGTCAGATTTTTGCTGAAATTGTGACCCCGGGGTTTAGGGATTTTTTCAAAAAATCTTTTTCTGCCGTTTAAGTTGTTGAGGGCTGATTTCTTGTCCTGTGATAAAAAGCCTTCTGTTTCGACTGCCAAAGCCTTCAGGGGAGCATTTGCAACCGTTTGGCACCATTTTTGAGCGAATAGCCAAAAGTCAGATTTTTGCTGAAATTGTGACCCCGGGGCTTAGGGATTTTTTCAAAAAATCTTTTTCTGCCGGTTAAGTTGTTGAGGGCTGATTTCTTGTCCTGTGATAAAAAACCTTCTGTTTCGACTGACAAACCTTTCAGGGGAGCATTTGCAAGCGTATGGCACCATTTTTGAGTGAATAGCCAAAAGTCAGGATTTTTGCTGAAATTGTGACCCCGGGGCTTAGGGATTTTTTCAAAAAATCTTTTTCTGCCGGTTAAGTTGTTGAGGGCTGATTTCTTGTCCTGTGATAAAAAGCCTTCTGTTTCGACTGCCAAAGCCTTCAGGGGAGCACTTGCAACCATTTGGCACCATTTTTGAGCGAATAGCCAAAAGTCAGATTTTTGCTGAAATTGTGACCCCGGGGCTAGGGATTTTTTCAAAAAAATATTTTCCGCCCGTTAAGTTGTAGAGGGCCGATTTCTTGTCCTGTGATAAAAAGCCTTCTGTTTCGACCGTCAAACCTTTCAGGGGAGCATTTGCAAGCGTTTGGCACCATTTTTGAGCGAATAGCCAAAAGTCAGATTTTTCCTGAAATTGTGACCCCGGGGCTTAGGGATTTTTTCAAAAAAATATTTTCCGCTGGTTATGTTGTTGAGGGCTGATTTCTTGTCCTGTGATAAAAAGCCTTCTGTTTCGACCGTCAAACCTTTCAGGGGAGCATTTGCAAGCGTTTGGCACCATTTTTGAGCGAATAGCCAAAAGTCAGATTTTTGCTGAAATTGTGACCCCGGGGCTTACGGATTTTTGGAAAAAATATTTTTCTGCCAGTTAAGTTGTTGAGGGCTGATATCTTGTCCTGTGATAAAAAGCCTTCTGTTTCGACTGCCAAAGCCTTCAGGGGAGCATTTACAACCGTTTGGCACCATTTTTGAGCGAATATCCAAAAGTCAGATTTTTGCTGAAATTGTGACCCCGGGGCTTAGGGATTTTTTCAAAAAAATATTTTCCGCCGGTTAAGTTGTTGAGGGCTGATTTCTTGTCCTGTGATAAAAAGCCTTCTGTTTCGACTGCCAAAGCCTTCAGGGGAGCATTTGCAAACGTTTGGCACCATTTTTGAGCGAATAGCCAAAAGTCAGATTTTTGCTGAAATTGTGACCTTAGGGATTTTTTCAAAATAATATTTTCCGCCGGTTAAGTTGTTGAGGGCTGACTTCTTGTCCTGTGATAAAAAGCCTTCTGCTTCGACCGTCAAACCTTTCAGGGGAGCATTTGCAAGCGTTTGGCACCATTTTTGAGCGAATAGCCAAAAGTCAGATTTTTGCTGAAATTGTGACCCCAGGGCTTAGGGATTTTTTCAAAAAATCTTTTTCTGCCGGTTAAGTTGTTGAGGGCTGATTTCTTGTCCTGTGATAAAAAGCCTTCTGTTTCGACTGCCAAAGCCTTCAGGGGAGCACTTGCAACCATTTGGCACCATTTTTGAGCGAATAGCCAAAAGTCAGATTTTTGCTGAAATTGTGACCCCGTGGCTAGGGATTTTTTCAAAAAATCTTTTTCTGCCGGTTATGTTGTTGAGGGTGGATTTCTTGTCCTGTGATAAAAAGCCTTCTGTTTCGACTGCCAAACCTTTCAGGGGAGCATTTGCAAGCGTTTGGCATCATTTTTGAGCGAATAGCCAAAAGTCAGATTTTTGCTGAAATTGTGACCCCGGGGCTTAGTGATTTTTTCAAAAAAAAAAATTTCCACCCGTTAAGTTGTTGAGGACTGATTTCTTGTCCTGTGATAAAAAGCCTTCTGTTTCGACTGCCAAAGCCTTCAGGGGAGCATTTGCAAGCGTTTGGCACCATTTTTGAGCGAATAGCCAAAAGTCAGATTTTTGCTGAAATTGTGACCCCGGGGCTTAGGGATTTTTTCAAAAAAAAATTTTCTGCCGGTTAAGTTGTTGAGGGCTGATTTCTTGTCCTGTGATAAAAAGCCTTCTGTTTCGACCGTCAAACCTTTCAGGGGAGCATTTGAAAGCATTTGGCACCATTTTTGAGCGAATAGCCAAAAGTCAGATTTTTGCTGAAATTGTGACCCCGGGGCTTAGGGATTTTTTCATAAAATCTTTTTCTGCCGTTTAAGTTGTTGAGGGCTGATTTCTTGTCCTGTGATAAAAAGCCTTCTGTTTCGACTGCCAAAGCCTTCAGGGGAGCATTTGCAACCGTTTGGCACCATTTTTGAGCGAATAGCCAAAAGTCAGATTTTTGCTGAAATTGTGACCCCGGGGCTTAGGGATTTTTTCAAAAAAATATTTTCCGCCGGTTAAGTTGTTGAGGGCTGATTTCTTGTCCTTTGATAAAAAACCTTCTGTTTCGACTGACAAACCTTTCAGGGGAGCATTTGCAAGCGTATGGCACCATTTTTGAGTGAATAGCCAAAAGTCAGGATTTTTGCTGAAATTGTGACCCCGGGGCTTAGGGATTTTTTCAAAAAATCTTTTTCTGCCGGTTAAGTTGTTGAGGGCTGATTTCTTGTCCTGTGATAAAAAGCCTTCTGTTTCGACTGCCAAAGCCTTCAGGGGAGCATCTGCAAGCGTTTGGCACCATTTTTGAACGAATAGCCAAAAGTCAGGATTTTTGCTGAAATTGTGACCCCGGGGCTTAGGGACTTTTTCATAAAATCTTTTTCTGCCGGTTAAGTTGTTGAGGGCTGATTTCTTGTCCTGTGATAAAAAGCCTTCTGTTTCGACCGTCAAACCTTTCAGGGGAGCATTTGCAACCGTTTGGCACCATTTTTGAGCGAATAGCCAAAAGTCAGATTTTTGCTGAAACTGTGATCCCGTGGCTAGGGATATTTTCAAAAAAATATTTTCCGCCGGTTAAGTTGTTGAGGGCTGATTTCTTGTCCTGTGATAAAAAGCCTTCTGTTTCGACTGCCAAAGCCTTCAGGGGAGCATTTGCAAGCGTTTGGCACCATTTTTGAGCGAATAGCCAAAAGTCAGATTTTTGCTGAAATTGTGACCCCGGGGCTTAGGGATTTTTTCAAAAAATCTTTTTCTGCCGGTTAAGTTGTTGAGGGCTGATTTCTTGTCCTTTGATAAAAAGCCTTCTGTTTCGACTGCCAAAGCCTTCAGGGGAGCACTTGCAACCATTTGGCACCATTTTTGAGCGAATAGCCAAAAGTCAGATTTTTGCTGAAATTGTGACCCCGGGGCTAGGGATTTTTTCAAAAAAATATTTTCCGCCCGTTAAGTTGTTGAGGGCCGATTTCTTGTCCTTTGATAAAAAGCCTTCTGTTTCGACCGTCAAACCTTTCAGGGGAGCATTTGCAACCGTTTGGCACCATTTCTGAGCGAATAGCCAAAAGTCAGATTTTTGCTGAAATTGTGACCCCGGGGCTTAGGGATTTTTTCAAAAAAATATTTTCCACCGGTTAAGTTGTTGAGGGCTGATTTCTTGTCCTGTGATAAAAAGCCTTCTGTTTCGACCGTCAAACCTTTCAGGGGAGCATTTGCAAGCATTTGGCACCATTTTTGAGCGAATAGCCAAAAGTCAGATTTTTGCTGAAATTGTGACCCCGTGGCTAGGGATTTTTTCAAAAAATCTTTTTCTGCCGGTTATGTTGTTGAGGGCTGATTTCTTGTCCTGTGATAAAAAGCCTTCTGTTTCGACTGCCAAACCTTTCAGGGGAGCATTTGCAAGCGTTTGGCATCATTTTTGAGCGAATAGCCAAAAGTCAGATTTTTGCTGAAATTGTGACCCCGGGGCTTAGGGATTTTTTCAAAAAAAATATTTTCTGCCGGTTAAGTTGTTGAGGGCTGATTTCTTGCCCTGTGATAAAAAGCCTTCTGTTTCGACCGTCAAACCCTTTCAGGGGAGCATTTGAAAGCATTTGGCACCATTTTTGAGCGAATAGCCAAAAGTCAGATTTTTGCTGAAATTGTGACCCCGGGGCTTAGGGATTTTTTCAAAAAAATATTTTCCGCCGGTTAAGTTGTTGAGGGCTGATTTCTTGTCCTGTGATAAAAAGCCTTCTGCTTCGACCGTCAAACCTTTCAGGGGAGCATTTGCAAGCGTTTGGCACCATTTTTGAGCGAATAGCCAAAAGTCAGATTTTTGCTGAAATTGTGACCCCAGGGCTTAGGGATTTTTTCAAAAAATCTTTTTCTGCCGGTTAAGTTGTTGAGGGCTGATTTCTTGTCCTGTGATAAAAAGCCTTCTGTTTCGACTGCCAAAGCCTTCAGGGGAGCACTTGCAACCATTTGGCACCATTTTTGAGCGAATAGCCAAAAGTCAGATTTTTGCTGAAATTGTGACCCCGTGGCTATGGATTTTTTCAAAAAATCTTTTTCTGCCGGTTATGTTGTTGAGGGCTGATTTCTTGTCCTGTGATAAAAAGCCTTCTGTTTCGACTGCCAAACCTTTCAGGGGAGCATTTGCAAGCGTTTGGCATCATTTTTGAGCGAATAGCCAAAAGTCAGATTTTTGCTGAAATTGTGACCCCAGGGCTTAGGGATTTTTTCAAAAAATCTTTTTCTGCCGGTTAAGTTGTTGAGGGCTGATTTCTTGTCCTGTGATAAAAAGCCTTCTGTTTCGACTGCCAAAGCCTTCAGGGGAGCATTTGCAAGCGTTTGGCACCATTTTTGAGCGAATAGCCAAAAGTCAGATTTTTGCTGAAATTGTGACCCCGGGGCTTAGGGATTTTTTCAAAAAATTTTTTTCTGCCGGTTAAGTTGTTGAGGGCTGATTTCTTGTCCTGTGATAAAAAGCCTTCTGTTTCGACCGTCAAACCTTTCAGGGGAGCATTTGAAAGCATTTGGCACCATTTTTGAGCGAATAGCCAAAAGTCAGATTTTTGCTGAAATTGTGACCCCGGGGCTTAGGGATTTTTTCAAAAAATCTTTTTCTGCCGGTTAAGTTGTTGAGGGCTGATTTCTTGTCCTGTGATAAAAAGCCTTCTGTTTCGACTGCCAAAGCCTTCAGGGGAGCATCTGCAAGCGTTTGGCACCATTTTTGAACGAATAGCCAAAAGTCAGGATTTTTGCTGAAATTGTGACCCCGGGGCTTAGGGACTTTTTCATAAAATCTTTTTCTGCCGGTTAAGTTGTTGAGGGCTGATTTCTTGTCCTGTGATAAAAAGCCTTCTGTTTCGACCGTCAAACCTTTCAGGGGAGCATTTGCAACCGTTTGGCACCATTTTTGAGCGAATAGCCAAAAGTCAGATTTTTGCTGAAACTGTGATCCCGTGGCTAGGGATATTTTCAAAAAAATATTTTCCGCCGGTTAAGTTGTTGAGGGCTGATTTCTTGTCCTGTGATAAAAAGCCTTCTGTTTCGACCGTCAAACCTTTCAGGGGAGCATTTGCAAGCATTTGGCACCATTTTTGAGCGAATAGCCAAAAGTCAGATTTTTGCTGAAATTGTGACCCCGTGGCTAGGGATTTTTTCAAAAAATCTTTTTCTGCCGGTTATGTTGTTGAGGGCTGATTTCTTGTCCTGTGATAAAAAGCCTTCTGTTTCGACTGCCAAACCTTTCAGGGGAGCATTTGCAAGCGTTTGGCATCATTTTTGAGCGAATAGCCAAAAGTCAGATTTTTGCTGAAATTGTGACCCCGGGGCTTAGGGATTTTTTCAAAAAAATATTTTCTGCCGGTTAAGTTGTTGAGGGCTGATTTCTTGCCCTGTGATAAAAAGCCTTCTGTTTCGACCGTCAAACCTTTCAGGGGAGCATTTGAAAGCATTTGGCACCATTTTTGAGCGAATAGCCAAAAGTCAGATTTTTGCTGAAATTGTGACCCAGGGGCTTACGGATTTTTTGAAAAAATATTTTTCTGCCGGTTAAGTTGTTGAGGGCTGATTTCTTGTCCTGTGATAAAAAGCCTTCTGTTTCGACTGCCAAAGCCTTCAGGGGAGCATTTGCAACCATTTGGCACCATTATTGAGCGAATAGCCAAAAGTCAGATTTTTGCTGAAATTGTGACCCCGGGGCTTAGGGATTTTTTCAAAAAAATATTTTCCGCTGGTTATGTTGTTGAGGGCTGATTTCTTGTCCTGTGATAAAAAGCCTTCTGTTTCGACCGTCAAACCTTTCAGGGGAGCATTTGCAAGCGTTTGGCACCATTTTTGAGCGAATAGCCAAAAGTCAGATTTTTGCTGAAATTGTGACCCCGGGGCTTACGGATTTTTGGAAAAAATATTTTTCTGCCGGTTAAGTTGTTGAGGGCTGATATCTTGTCCTGTGATTAAAAAGCCTTCTGTTTCGACTGCCAAAGCCTTCAGGGGAGCATTTACAACCGTTTGGCACCATTTTTGAGCGAATATCCAAAAGTCAGATTTTTGCTGAAATTGTGACCCCGGGGCTTAGGGATTTTTTCAAAAAAATATTTTCCGCCGGTTAAGTTGTTGAGGGCTGATTTCTTGTCCTGTGATAAAAAGCCTTCTGTTTCGACTGCCAAAGCCTTCAGGGGAGCATTTGCAAGCGTTTGGCACCATTTTTGAGCGAATAGCCAAAAGTCAGATTTTTGCTGAAATTGTGACCCCGGGGCTTAGGGATTTTTTCAAAAAAATATTTTCCGCCGGTTAAGTTGTTGAGGGCTGATTTCTTGTCCTGTGATAAAAAGCCTTCTGCTTCGACCGTCAAACCTTTCAGGGGAGCATTTGCAAGCGTTTGGCACCATTTTTGAGCGAATAGCCAAAAGTCAGATTTTTGCTGAAATTGTGACCCCAGGGCTTAGGGATTTTTTCAAAAAATCTTTTTCTGCCGGTTAAGTTGTTGAGGGCTGATTTCTTGTCCTGTGATAAAAAGCCTTCTGTTTCGACTGCCAAAGCCTTCAGGGGAGCACTTGCAACCATTTGGCACCATTTTTGAGCGAATAGCCAAAAGTCAGATTTTTGCTGAAATTGTGACCCCGTGGCTAGGGATTTTTTCAAAAAATCTTTTTCTGCCGGTTATGTTGTTGAGGGCTGATTTCTTGTCCTGTGATAAAAAGCCTTCTGTTTCGACTGCCAAACCTTTCAGGGGAGCATTTGCAAGCGTTTGGCATCATTTTTGAGCGAATAGCCAAAAGTCAGATTTTTGCTGAAATTGTGACCCCGGGGCTTAGTGATTTTTTCAAAAAAAAAAATTTCCACCCGTTAAGTTGTTGAGGACTGATTTCTTGTCCTGTGATAAAAAGCCTTCTGTTTCGACTGCCAAAGCCTTCAGGGGAGCATTTGCAAGCGTTTGGCACCATTTTTGAGCGAATAGCCAAAAGTCAGATTTTTGCTGAAATTGTGACCCCGGGGCTTAGGGATTTTTTCAAAAAAATTTTTTCTGCCGGTTAAGTTGTTGAGGGCTGATTTCTTGTCCTGTGATAAAAAGCCTTCTGTTTCGACCGTCAAACCTTTCAGGGGAGCATTTGAAAGCATTTGGCACCATTTTTGAGCGAATAGCCAAAAGTCAGATTTTTGCTGAAATTGTGACCCCGGGGTTTAGGGATTTTCTCAAAAAATCTTTTTCTGCCGTTTAAGTTGTTGAGGGCTGATTTCTTGTCCTGTGATAAAAAGCCTTCTGTTTCGACTGCCAAAGCCTTCAGGGGAGCATTTGCAACCGTTTGGCACCATTTTTGAGCGAATAGCCAAAAGTCAGATTTTTGCTGAAATTGTGACCCCGGGGCTTAGGGATTTTTTCAAAAAAATATTTTCCGCCGGTTAAGTTGTTGAGGGCTGATTTCTTGTCCTTTGATAAAAAACCTTCTGTTTCGACTGACAAACCTTTCAGGGGAGCATTTGCAAGCGTATGGCACCATTTTTGAGTGAATAGCCAAAAGTCAGGATTTTTGCTGAAATTGTGACCCCGGGGCTTAGGGATTTTTTCAAAAAATCTTTTTCTGCCGGTTAAGTTGTTGAGGGCTGATTTCTTGTCCTGTGATAAAAAGCCTTCTGTTTCGACTGCCAAAGCCTTCAGGGGAGCATCTGCAAGCGTTTGGCACCATTTTTGAACGAATAGCCAAAAGTCAGGATTTTTGCTGAAATTGTGACCCCGGGGCTTAGGGACTTTTTCATAAAATCTTTTTCTGCCGGTTAAGTTGTTGAGGGCTGATTTCTTGTCCTGTGATAAAAAGCCTTCTGTTTCGACCGTCAAACCTTTCAGGGGAGCATTTGCAACCGTTTGGCACCATTTTTGAGCGAATAGCCAAAAGTCAGATTTTTGCTGAAACTGTGATCCCGTGGCTAGGGATATTTTCAAAAAAATATTTTCCGCCGGTTAAGTTGTTGAGGGCTGATTTCTTGTCCTGTGATAAAAAGCCTTCTGTTTCGACTGCAAAAGCCTTCAGGGGAGCATTTGCAAGCGTTTGGCACCATTTTTGAGCGAATAGCCAAAAGTCAGATTTTTGCTGAAATTGTGACCCCGGGGCTTAGGGATTTTTTCAAAAAATCTTTTTCTGCCGGTTAAGTTGTTGAGGGCTGATTACTTGTCCTTTGATAAAAAGCCTTCTGTTTCGACTGCCAAAGCCTTCAGGGGAGCACTTGCAACCATTTGGCACCATTTTTGAGCGAATAGCCAAAAGTCAGATTTTTGCTGAAATTGTGACCCCGGGGCTAGGGATTTTTTCAAAAAAATATTTTCCGCCCGTTAAGTTGTTGAGGGCCGATTTCTTGTCCTGTGATAAAAAGCCTTCTGTTTCGACTGCCAAAGCCTTCAGGGGAGCATTTGCAACCGTTTGGCACCATTTTTGAGCGAATAGCCAAAAGTCAGATTTTTGCTGAAATTGTGACCCCGGGGCTTAGGGATTTTTTCAAAAAAATATTTTCCGCTGGTTATGTTGTTGAGGGCTGATTTCTTGTCCTGTGATAAAAAGCCTTCTGTTTCGACCGTCAAACCTTTCAGGGGAGCATTTGCAAGCGTTTGGCACCATTTTTGAGCGAATAGCCAAAAGTCAGATTTTTGCTGAAATTGTGACCCCGGGGCTTACGGATTTTTGGAAAAAATATTTTTCTGCCGGTTAAGTTGTTGAGGGCTGATATCTTGTCCTGTGATAAAAAGCCTTCTGTTTCGACTGCCAAAGCCTTCAGGGGAGCATTTACAACCGTTTGGCACCATTTTTGAGCGAATATCCAAAAGTCAGATTTTTGCTGAAATTGTGACCCCGGGGCTTAGGGATTTTTTCAAAAAAATATTTTCCGCCGGTTAAGTTGTTGAGGGCTGATTTCTTGTCCTGTGATAAAAAGCCTTCTGTTTCGACTGCCAAAGCCTTCAGGGGAGCATTTGCAAGCGTTTGGCACCATTTTTGAGCGAATAGCCAAAAGTCAGATTTTTGCTGAAATTGTGACCCCGGGGCTTAGGGATTTTTTCAAAAAAATATTTTCCGCCGGTTAAGTTGTTGAGGGCTGATTTCTTGTCCTGTGATAAAAAGCCTTCTGCTTCGACCGTCAAACCTTTCAGGGGAGCATTTGCAAGCGTTTGGCACCATTTTTGAGCGAATAGCCAAAAGTCAGATTTTTGCTGAAATTGTGACCCCAGGGCTTAGGGATTTTTTCAAAAAATCTTTTTCTGCCGGTTAAGTTGTTGAGGGCTGATTTCTTGTCCTGTGATAAAAAGCCTTCTGTTTCGACTGCCAAAGCCTTCAGGGGAGCACTTGCAACCATTTGGCACCATTTTTGAGCGAATAGCCAAAAGTCAGATTTTTGCTGAAATTGTGACCCCGTGGCTAGGGATTTTTTCAAAAAATCTTTTTCTGCCGGTTATGTTGTTGAGGGCTGATTTCTTGTCCTGTGATAAAAAGCCTTCTGTTTCGACTGCCAAACCTTTCAGGGGAGCATTTGCAAGCGTTTGGCATCATTTTTGAGCGAATAGCCAAAAGTCAGATTTTTGCTGAAATTGTGACCCCGGGGCTTAGTGATTTTTTCAAAAAAAAAAATTTCCACCCGTTAAGTTGTTGAGGACTGATTTCTTGTCCTGTGATAAAAAGCCTTCTGTTTCGACTGCCAAAGCCTTCAGGGGAGCATTTGCAAGCGTTTGGCACCATTTTTGAGCGAATAGCCAAAAGTCAGATTTTTGCTGAAATTGTGACCCCGGGGCTTAGGGATTTTATCAAAAAAAAATTTTCTGCCGGTTAAGTTGTTGAGGGCTGATTTCTTGTCCTGTGATAAAAAGCCTTCTGTTTCGACCGTCAAACCTTTCAGGGGAGCATTTGAAAGCATTTGGCACCATTTTTGAGCGAATAGCCAAAAGTCAGATTTTTGCTGAAATTGTGACCCCGGGGCTTAGGGATTTTTTCAAAAAATCTTTTTCTGCCGTTTAAGTTGTTGAGGGCTGATTTCTTGTCCTGTGATAAAAAGCCTTCTGTTTCGACTGCCAAAGCCTTCAGGGGAGCATTTGCAACCGTTTGGCACCATTTTTGAGCGAATAGCCAAAAGTCAGATTTTTGCTGAAATTGTGACCCCGGGGCTTAGGGATTTTTTCAAAAAAATATTTTCCGCCGGTTAAGTTGTTGAGGGCTGATTTCTTGTCCTTTGATAAAAAACCTTCTGTTTCGACTGACAAACCTTTCAGGGGAGCATTTGCAAGCGTATGGCACCATTTTTGAGTGAATAGCCAAAAGTCAGGATTTTTGCTGAAATTGTGACCCCGGGGCTTAGGGATTTTTTCAAAAAATCTTTTTCTGCCGGTTAAGTTGTTGAGGGCTGATTTCTTGTCCTGTGATAAAAAGCCTTCTGTTTCGACTGCCAAAGCCTTCAGGGGAGCATCTGCAAGCGTTTGGCACCATTTTTGAACGAATAGCCAAAAGTCAGGATTTTTGCTGAAATTGTGACCCTGGGGCTTAGGGACTTTTTCATAAAATCTTTTTCTGCCGGTTAAGTTGTTGAGGGCTGATTTCTTGTCCTGTGATAAAAAGCCTTCTGTTTCGACCGTCAAACCTTTCAGGGGAGCATTTGCAACCGTTTGGCACCATTTTTGAGCGAATAGCCAAAAGTCAGATTTTTGCTGAAACTGTGATCCCGTGGCTAGGGATATTTTCAAAAAAATATTTTCCGCCGGTTAAGTTGTTGAGGGCTGATTTCTTGTCCTGTGATAAAAAGCCTTCTGTTTCGACTGCCAAAGCCTTCAGGGGAGCATTTGCAAGCGTTTGGCACCATTTTTGAGCGAATAGCCAAAAGTCAGATTTTTGCTGAAATTGTGACCCCGGGGCTTAGGGATTTTTTCAAAAAATCTTTTTGTGCCGGTTAAGTTGTTGAGGGCTGATTTCTTGTCCTTTGATAAAAAGCCTTCTGTTTCGACTGCCAAAGCCTTCAGGGGAGCACTTGCAACCATTTGGCACCATTTTTGAGCGAATAGCCAAAAGTCAGATTTTTGCTGAAATTGTGACCCCGGGGCTAGGGATTTTTTCAAAAAAATATTTTCCGCCCGTTAAGTTGTTGAGGGCCGATTTCTTGTCCTTTGATAAAAAGCCTTCTGTTTCGACCGTCAAACCTTTCAGGGGAGCATTTGCAACCGTTTGGCACCATTTCTGAGCGAATAGCCAAAAGTCAGATTTTTGCTGAAATTGTGACCCCGGGGCTTAGGGATTTTTTCAAAAAAATATTTTCCACCGGTTAAGTTGTTGAGGGCTGATTTCTTGTCCTGTGATAAAAAGCCTTCTGTTTCGACCGTCAAACCTTTCAGGGGAGCATTTGCAAGCATTTGGCACCATTTTTGAGCGAATAGCCAAAAGTCAGATTTTTGCTGAAATTGTGACCCCGTGGCTAGGGATTTTTTCAAAAAATCTTTTTCTGCCGGTTATGTTGTTGAGGGCTGATTTCTTGTCCTGTGATAAAAAGCCTTCTGTTTCGACTGCCAAACCTTTCAGGGGAGCATTTGCAAGCGTTTGGCATCATTTTTGAGCGAATAGCCAAAAGTCAGATTTTTGCTGAAATTGTGACCCCGGGGCTTAGTGATTTTTTCAAAAAAAAAATTTTCCACCCGTTAAGTTGTTGAGGACTGATTTCTTGTCCTGTGATAAAAAGCCTTCTGTTTCGACTGCCAAAGCCTTCAGGTGAGCATTTGCAAGCGTTTGGCACCATTTTTGAGCGAATAGCCAAAAGTCAGATTTTTGCTGAAATTGTGACCCCGGGGCTTAGGGATTTTTTCAAAAAAATATTTTCTGCCGGTTAAGTTGTTGAGGGCTGATTTCTTGCCCTGTGATAAAAAGCCTTCTGTTTCGACCGTCAACCCTTTCAGGGGAGCATTTGAAAGCATTTGGCACCATTTTTGAGCGAATAGCCAAAAGTCAGATTTTTGCTGAAATTGTGACCCAGGGGCTTACGGATTTTTTGAAAAAATATTTTTCTGCCGGTTAAGTTGTTGAGGGCTGATTTCTTGTCCTGTGATAAAAAGCCTTCTGTTTCGACTGCCAAAGCCTTCAGGGGAGCATTTGCAACCGTTTGGCACCATTTTTGAGCGAATAGCCAAAAGTCAGATTTTTGCTGAAATTGTGACCCCGGGGCTTAGGGATTTTTTCAAAAAAATATTTTTCGCCGGTTAAGTTGTTGAGGGCTGATTTCTTGTCCTTTGATAAAAAACCTTCTGTTTCGACTGACAAACCTTTCAGGGGAGCATTTGCAAGCGTATGGCACCATTTTTGAGCGAATAGCCAAAAGTCAGGATTTTTGCTGAAATTGTGACCCCGGGGCTTAGGGATGTTTTCAAAAAATCTTTTTCTGCCGGTTAAGTTGTTGAGGGCTGATTTCTTGTCCTTTGATAAAAAGCCTTCTGTTTCGACTGCCAAAGCCTTCAGGGGAGCACTTGCAACCATTTGGCACCATTTTTGAGCGAATAGCCAAAAGTCAGATTTTTGCTGAAATTGTGACCCCGGGGCTAGGGATATTTCAAAAAAATATTTTCCGCCCGTTAAGTTGTTGAGGGCCGATTTCTTGTCCTGTGATAAAAAGCCTTCTGTTTCGACCGTCAAACCTTTCAGGGGAGCATTTGCAAGCGTATGGCACCATTTTTGAGCGAATAGCCAAAAGTCAGATTTTTCCTGAAATTGTGACCCCGGGGCTTAGGGATTTTTTCAAAAAAATATTTTCCGCTGGTTAAGTTGTTGAGGGCTGATTTCTTGTCCTGTGATAAAAAGCCTTCTGTTTCGACCGTCAAACCTTTCAGGGGAGCATTTGCAAGCGTTTGGCACCATTTTTGAGCGAATAGCCAAAAGTCAGATTTTTGCTGAAATTGTGACCCCGGGGCTTAGGGATTTTTTCAAAAAATCTTTTTCTGCCGTTTAAGTTGTTGAGGGCTGATTTCTTGTCCTGTGATAAAAAGCCTTCTGTTTCGACTGCCAAAGCCTTCAGGGGAGCATTTGCAAGCGTTTGGCACCATTTTTGAGCGAATAGCCAAAAGTCAGATTTTTGCTGAAATTGTGACCCCGGGGCTTAGGGATTTTTTCAAAAAATCTTTTTCTGCCGGTTAAGTTGTTGAGGGCTGATTTCTTGTCCTGTGATAAAAAGCCTTCTGTTTCGACTGCCAAAGCCTTCAGGGGAGCATTTGCAAGCGTATGGCACCATTTTTGAGCGAATAGCCAAAAGTCAGGATATTTGCTGAAATTGTGACCCCGGGGCTTAGGGATTTTTTCAAAAAAAAAATTTTCCACCCGTTAAGTTGTTGAGGACTGATTTCTTGTCCTGTGATAAAAAGCCTTCTGTTTCGACTGCCAAAGCCTTCAGGTGAGCATTTGCAAGCGTTTGGCACCATTTTTGAGCGAATAGCCAAAAGTCAGATTTTTGCTGAAATTGTGACCCCGGGGCTTAGGGATTTTTTCAAAAAAATATTTTCTGCCTGTTAAGTTGTTGAGGGCTGATTTCTTGTCCTGTGATAAAAAGCCTTCTGTTTCGACCGTCAAACCTTTCAGGGGAGCATTTGAAAGCATTTGGCACCATTTTTGAGCGAATAGCCAAAAGTCAGATTTTTGCTGAAATTGTGACCCCGGGGCTTAGGGATTTTCTCAAAAAAATATTTTCCGCCGGTTAAGTTGTTGAGGGCTGATTTCTTGTCCTTTGATAAAAAACCTTCTGTTTCGACTGACAAACCTTTCAGGGGAGCATTTGCAAGCGTATGGCACCATTTTTGAGCGAATAGCCAAAAGTCAGGATTTTTGCTGAAATTGTGACCCCGGGGCTTAGGGATTTTTTCAAAAAAATCTTTTTCTGCCGGTTAAGTTGTTGAGGGCTGATTTCTTGTCCTGTGATAAAAAGCCTTCTGTTTCGACTGCCAAAGCCTTCAGGGGAGCATTTGCAACCGTTTGGCACCATTTTTGAGCGAATAGCCAAAAGTCAGATTTTTGCTGAAACTGTGACCCCGTGGCTAGGGATTTTTTCAAAAAAATATTTTCCGCCGGTTAAGTTGTTGAGGGCTGATTTCTTGTCCTGTGATAAAAAGCCTTCTGTTTCGACTGCCAAAGCCTTCAGGGGAGCATTTGCAAGCGTTTGGCACCATTTTTGAGCGAATAGCCAAAAGTCAGATTTTTGCTGAAATTGTGACCCCGGGGCTTAGGGATTTTTTCAAAAAATCTTTTTCTGCCGGTTAAGTTGTTGAGGGCTGATTTCTTGTCCTTTGATAAAAAGCCTTCTGTTTTGACTGCCAAAGCCTTCAGGGGAGCACTTGCAACCATTTGGCACCATTTTTGAGCGAATAGCCAAAAGTCAGATTTTTGCTGAAATTGTGATCCCGGGGCTAGGGATTTTTTCAAAAAAATATTTTCTGCCCGTTAAGTTGTTGAGGGCCGATTTCTTGTCCTGTGATAAAAAGCCTTCTGTTTCGACCGTCAAACCTTTCAGGGGAGCATTTGCAAGCGTTTGGCACCATTTTTGAGCGAATAGCCAAAAGTCAGATTTTTCCTGAAATTGTGACCCCGGGGCTTAGGGATTTTTTCAAAAAAATATTTTCCGCTGGTTAAGTTGTTGAGGGCTGATTTCTTGTCCTGTGATAAAAAGGCTTCTGTTTCGACCGGCAAACCTTTCAGGGGAGCATTTGCAAGCGTTTGGCACCATTTTTGAGCGAATAGCCAAAAGTCAGATTTTTGCTGAAATTGTGACCCCGGGGCTTAGGGATTTTTTCAAAAAATCTTTTTCTGCCGTTTAAGTTTTTGAGGGCTGATTTCTTGTCCTGTGATAAAAAGCCTTCTGTTTCGACTGCCAAAGCCTTCAGGGGAGCATTTGCAAGCGTTTGGCACCATTTTTGAGCGAATAGCCAAAAGTCAGATTTTTGCTGAAATTGTGACCCCGGGGCTTAGGGATTTTTTCAAAAAAAGATTTTCCGCCGGTTAAGTTGTTGAGGGCTGATTTCTTGTCCTTTGATAAAAAACCTTCTGTTTCGACTGACAAACCTTTCAGGGGAGCATTTGCAAGCGTATGGCACCATTTTTGAGCGAATAGCCAAAAGTCAGGATTTTTGCTGAAATTGTGCTTAGGGATTTTTTCAAAAAATCTTTTTCTGCCGGTTAAGTTGTTGAGGGCTGATTTCTTGTCCTGTGATAAAAAGCCTTCTGTTTCGACTGCCAAAGCCTTCAGGGGAGCATTTGCAAGCGTTTGGCACCATTTTTGAGCGAATAGCCAAAAGTCAGATTTTTGCTGAAATTGTGACCCCGGGGCTTAGGGATTTTTTCAAAAAATCTTTTTCTGCCGGTTAAGTTGTTGAGGGCTGATTTCTTGTCCTGTGATAAAAAGCCTTCTGTTTCGACTGCCAAAGCCTTCAGGGGAGCACTTGCAACCATTTGGCACCATTTTTGAGCGAATAGCCAAAAGTCAGATTTTTGCTGAAATTGTGACCCCGTGGCTAGGGATTTTTTCAAAAAATCTTTTTCTGCCGGGTATGTTGTTGAGGGCTGATTTCTTGTCCTGTGATAAAAAGCCTTCTGTTTCGACTGCCAAAGCCTTCAGGGGAGCACTTGCAACCATTTGGCACCATTTTTGAGCGAATAGCCAAAAGTCAGATTTTTGCTGAAATTGTGACCCCGTGGCTAGGGATTTTTTCAAAAAATCTTTTTCTGCCGGTTAAGTTGTTGAGGGCTGATTTCTTGTCCTGTGATAAAAAGCCTTCTGCTTCGACCGTCAAACCTTTCAGGGGAGCATTTGCAAGCGTTTGGCACCATTTTTGAGCGAATAGCCAAAAGTCAGATTTTTGCTGAAATTGTGACCCCAGGGCTTAGGGATTTTTTCAAAAAATCTTTTTCTGCCGGTTAAGTTGTTGAGGGCTGATTTCTTGTCCTGTGATAAAAAGCCTTCTGTTTCGACTGCCAAAGCCTTCAGGGGAGCACTTGCAGCCATTTGGCACCATTTTTGAGCGAATAGCCAAAAGTCAGATTTTTGCTGAAATTGTGACCCCGTGGCTAGGGATTTTTTCAAAAAATCTTTTTCTGCCGGTTATGTTGTTGAGGGCTGATTTCTTGTCCTGTGATAAAAAGCCTTCTGTTTCGACTGCCAAACCTTTCAGGGGAGCATTTGCAAGCGTTTGGCATCATTTTTGAGCGGATAGCCAAAAGTCAGATTTTTGCTGAAATTGTGACCCCGGGGCTTAGTGATTTTTTCAAAAAAAAAATTTTCCACCCGTTAAGTTGTTGAGGACTGATTTCTTGTCCTGTGATAAAAAGCCTTCTGTTTCGACCGTCAAACCTTTCAGGGGAGCATTTGAAAGCATTTGGCACCATTTTTGAGCGAATAGCCAAAAGTCAAATTTTTTTCTGAAATTGTGACCCCGGGGCTTAGGGATTTTTTCAAAAAAATATTTTCCGCCGGTTAAGTTGTTGAGGGCTGATTTCTTGTCCTTTGATAAAAAACCTTCTGTTTCGACTGACAAACCTTTCAGGGGAGCATTTGCAAGCGTATGGCACCATTTTTGAGCGAATAGCCAAAAGTCAGTATTTTTGCTGAAATTGTGCTTAGGGATTTTTTCAAAAAATCTTTTTCTTCTGGTTAAGTTGTTGAGGGCTGATTTCTTGTCCTGTGATAAAAAGCCTTCTGTTTCGACTGCCAAAGCCTTCAGGGGAGCATTTGCAAGCGTTTGGCACCATTTTTGAGCGAATAGCCAAAAGTCAGATTTTTGCTGAAATTGTGACCCCGGGGCTTAGGGATTTTTTCAAAAAATATTTTTCTGCCGGTTAAGTTGTTGAGGGCTGATTTCTTGTCCTGTGATAAAAAGCCTTCTGTTTCGACTGCCAAAGCCTTCAGGGGAGCATTTGCAACCGTTTGGCACCATTTTTGAGCGAATAGCCAAAAGTCAGATTTTTGCTGAAATTGTGACCCCGGGGCTTAGGGATTTTTTCAAAAAAATATTTTCCGCCGGTTAAGTTGTTGAGGGCTGATTTCTTGTCCTGTGATAAAAAGCCTTCTGCTTCGACCGTCAAACCTTTCAGGGGAGCATTTGCAAGCGTTTGGCACCATTTTTGAGCGAATAGCCAAAAGTCAGATTTTTCCTGAAATTGTGACCCCAGGGCTTAGGGATTTTTTCAAAAAAATATTTTCCACCGGTTAAGTTGTTGAGGGCTGATTTCTTGTCCTGTGATAAAAAGCCTTCTGTTTCGACTGCCAAAGCCTTCAGGGGAGCATTTGCAACCGTTTGGCACCATTTTTGAGCGAATAGCCAAAAGTCAGATTTTTGCTGAAATTGTGACCCCGGGGCTTAGGGATTTTTTCAAAAAAATATTTTCCGCCGGTTAAGTTGTTGAGGGCTGATTTCTTGTCCTGTGATAAAAAGCCTTCTGCTTCGACCGTCAAACCTTTCAGGGGAGCATTTGCAAGCGTTTGGCACCATTTTTGAGCGAATAGCCAAAAGTCAGATTTTTCCTGAAATTGTGACCCCAGGGCTTAGGGATTTTTTCAAAAAAATATTTTCCACCGGTTAAGTTGTTGAGGGCTGATTTCTTGTCCTGTGATAAAAAGCCTTCTGTTTCGACCGTCAAACCTTTCAGGGGAGCATTTGCAAGCATTTGGCACCATTTTTGAGCGAATAGCCAAAAGTCAGATTTTTGCTGAAATTGTGACCCCGTGGCTAGGGATTTTTTCAAAAAATCTTTTTCTGCCGGTTATGTTGTTGAGGGCTGATTTCTTGTCCTGTGATAAAAAGCCTTCTGTTTCGACTGCCAAACCTTTCAGGGGAGCATTTGCAAGCGTTTGGCATCATTTTTGAGCGAATAGCCAAAAGTCAGATTTTTGCTGAAATTGTGACCCCGGGGCTTAGTGATTTTTTCAAAAAAAAATTTTTCCACCCGTTAAGTTGTTGAGGACTGATTTCTTGTCCTGTGATAAAAAGCCTTCTGTTTCGACTGCCAAAGCCTTCAGGTGAGCATTTGCAAGCGTTTGGCACCATTTTTGAGCGAATAGCCAAAAGTCAGATTTTTGCTGAAATTGTGACCCCGGGGCTTAGGGATTTTTTCAAAAAAATATTTTCTGCCGGTTAAGTTGTTGAGGGCTGATTTCTTGCCCTGTGATAAAAAGCCTTCTGTTTCGACCGTCAACCCTTTCAGGGGAGCATTTGAAAGCATTTGGCACCATTTTTGAGCGAATAGCCAAAAGTCAGATTTTTGCTGAAATTGTGACCCAGGGGCTTACGGATTTTTTGAAAAAATATTTTTCTGCCGGTTAAGTTGTTGAGGGCTGATTTCTTGTCCTGTGATAAAAAGCCTTCTGTTTCGACTGCCAAAGCCTTCAGGGGAGCATTTGCAACCGTTTGGCACCATTTTTGAGCGAATAGCCAAAAGTCAGATTTTTGCTGAAATTGTGACCCCGGGGCTTAGGGATTTTTTCAAAAAAATATTTTTCGCCGGTTAAGTTGTTGAGGGCTGATTTCTTGTCCTTTGATAAAAAACCTTCTGTTTCGACTGACAAACCTTTCAGGGGAGCATTTGCAAGCGTATGGCACCATTTTTGAGCGAATAGCCAAAAGTCAGGATTTTTGCTGAAATTGTGACCCCGGGGCTTAGGGATTTTTTCAAAAAATCTTTTTCTGCCGGTTAAGTTGTTGAGGACTGATTTCTTGTCCTGTGATAAAAAGCCTTCTGTTTCGACTGCCAAAGCCTTCAGGGGAGCATTTGCAACCGTTTGGCACCATTTTTGAGCGAATAGCCAAAAGTCAGATTTTTGCTGAAACTGTGATCCCGTGGCTAGGGATTTTTTCAAAAAATCTTTTTCCGCCGGTTAAGTTGTTGAGGGCTGATTTCTTGTCCTTTGATAAAAAGCCTTCTGTTTCGACCGCCAAAGCCTTCAGGGGAGCACTTGCAACCATTTGGCACCATTTTTGAGCGAATAGCCAAAAGTCAGATTTTTGCTGAAATTGTGACCCCGTGGCTTACGGATTTTTTGAAAAAATATTTTTCTGCCGGTTAAGTTGTTGAGGGCTGATATCTTGTCCTGTGATAAAAAGCCTTCTGTTTCGACTGCCAAAGCCTTCAGGGGAGCATTTGCAAGCGTTTGGCACCATTTTTGAGCGAATAGCCAAAAGTCAGATTTTTGCTGAAATTGTGACCCCGGGGCTTAGGGATTTTTTCAAAAAATCTTTTTCTGCCGGTTAAGTTGTTGAGGGCTGATTTCTTGTCCTTTGATAAAAAGCCTTCTGTTTCGACTGCCAAAGCCTTCAGGGGAGCACTTGCAACCATTTGGCACCATTTTTGAGCGAATAGCCAAAAGTCAGATTTTTGCTGAAAATTGTGACCCCGGGGCTAGGGATATTTCAAAAAAATATTTTCCGCCCGTTAAGTTGTTGAGGGCCGATTTCTTGTCCTGTGATAAAAAGCCTTCTGTTTCGACCGTCAAACCTTTCAGGGGAGCATTTGCAAGCGTATGGCACCATTTTTGAGCGAATAGCCAAAAGTCAGATTTTTCCTGAAATTGTGACCCCGGGGCTTAGGGATTTTTTCAAAAAAATATTTTCCGCTGGTTAAGTTGTTGAGGGCTGATTTCTTGTCCTGTGATAAAAAGCCTTCTGTTTCGACCGTCAAACCTTTCAGGGGAGCATTTGCAAGCGTTTGGCACCATTTTTGAGCGAATAGCCAAAAGTCAGATTTTTGCTGAAATTGTGACCCCGGGGCTTAGGGATTTTTTCAAAAAAATATTTTTCGCCGGTTAAGTTGTTGAGGGCTGATTTCTTGTCCTTTGATAAAAAACCTTCTGTTTCGACTGACAAACCTTTCAGGGGAGCATTTGCAAGCGTATGGCACCATTTTTGAGCGAATAGCCAAAAGTCAGGATTTTTGCTGAAATTGTGACCCCGGGGCTTAGGGATTTTTTCAAAAAATCTTTTTCTGCCGGTTAAGTTGTTGAGGACTGATTTCTTGTCCTGTGATAAAAAGCCTTCTGTTTCGACTGCCAAAGCCTTCAGGGGAGCATTTGCAACCGTTTGGCACCATTTTTGAGCGAATAGCCAAAAGTCAGATTTTTGCTGAAACTGTGATCCCGTGGCTAGGGATTTTTTCAAAAAATCTTTTTCCGCCGGTTAAGTTGTTGAGGGCTGATTTCTTGTCCTTTGATAAAAAGCCTTCTGTTTCGACCGCCAAAGCCTTCAGGGGAGCACTTGCAACCATTTGGCACCATTTTTGAGCGAATAGCCAAAAGTCAGATTTTTGCTGAAATTGTGACCCCGTGGCTTACGGATTTTTTGAAAAAATATTTTTCTGCCGGTTAAGTTGTTGAGGGCTGATATCTTGTCCTGTGATAAAAAGCCTTCTGTTTCGACTGCCAAAGCCTTCAGGGGAGCATTTGCAAGCGTTTGGCACCATTTTTGAGCGAATAGCCAAAAGTCAGATTTTTGCTGAAATTGTGACCCCGGGGCTTAGGGATTTTTTCAAAAAATCTTTTTCTGCCGGTTAAGTTGTTGAGGGCTGATTTCTTGTCCTTTGATAAAAAGCCTTCTGTTTCGACTGCCAAAGCCTTCAGGGGAGCACTTGCAACCATTTGGCACCATTTTTGAGCGAATAGCCAAAAGTCAGATTTTTGCTGAAATTGTGACCCCGGGGCTAGGGATATTTCAAAAAAATATTTTCCGCCCGTTAAGTTGTTGAGGGCCGATTTCTTGTCCTGTGATAAAAAGCCTTCTGTTTCGACCGTCAAACCTTTCAGGGGAGCATTTGCAAGCGTATGGCACCATTTTTGAGCGAATAGCCAAAAGTCAGATTTTTGCTGAAATTGTGACCCCGGGGCTTAGGGATTTTTTCAAAAAATCTTTTTCTGCCGTTTAAGTTGTTGAGGGCTGATTTCTTGTCCTGTGATAAAAAGCCTTCTGTTTCGACTGCCAAACCTTTCAGGGGAGCATTTGCAAGCGTTTGGCATCATTTTTGAGCGAATAGCCAAAAGTCAGATTTTTGCTGAAATTGTGACCCCGGGGCTTAGTGATTTTTTCAAAAAAAAAAATTTCCACCCGTTAAGTTGTTGAGGACTGATTTCTTGTCCTGTGATAAAAAGCCTTCTGTTTCGACTGCCAAAGCCTTCAGGGGAGCATTTGCAAGCGTTTGGCACCATTTTTGAGCGAATAGCCAAAAGTCAGATTTTTGCTGAAATTGTGACCCCGGGGCTTAGGGATTTTATCAAAAAAAAATTTTCTGCCGGTTAAGTTGTTGAGGGCTGATTTCTTGTCCTGTGATAAAAAGCCTTCTGTTTCGACCGTCAAACCTTTCAGGGGAGCATTTGAAAGCATTTGGCACCATTTTTGAGCGAATAGCCAAAAGTCAGATTTTTGCTGAAATTGTGACCCCGGGGCTTAGGGATTTTTTCAAAAAATCTTTTTCTGCCGTTTAAGTTGTTGAGGGCTGATTTCTTGTCCTGTGATAAAAAGCCTTCTGTTTCGACTGCCAAAGCCTTCAGGGGAGCATTTGCAACCGTTTGGCACCATTTTTGAGCGA
Organism: Podarcis tiliguerta; assembly: GCF_965153285.1. Taxonomy (NCBI): domain Eukaryota; kingdom Metazoa; phylum Chordata; class Lepidosauria; order Squamata; family Lacertidae; genus Podarcis; species Podarcis tiliguerta. The sequence goes on along the minus strand of NW_028148621.1, from coordinate 5,239 downwards.
ATAGCCAAAAGTCAGATTTTTGCTGAAATTGTGACCCCGGGGCTTAGGGATTTTTTCAAAAAAATATTTTCCGCCGGTTAAGTTGTTGAGGGCTGATTTCTTGTCCTTTGATAAAAAACCTTCTGTTTCGACTGACAAACCTTTCAGGGGAGCATTTGCAAGCGTATGGCACCATTTTTGAGTGAATAGCCAAAAGTCAGGATTTTTGCTGAAATTGTGACCCCGGGGCTTAGGGATTTTTTCAAAAAATCTTTTTCTGCCGGTTAAGTTGTTGAGGGCTGATTTCTTGTCCTGTGATAAAAAGCCTTCTGTTTCGACTGCCAAAGCCTTCAGGGGAGCATCTGCAAGCGTTTGGCACCATTTTTGAACGAATAGCCAAAAGTCAGGATTTTTGCTGAAATTGTGACCCTGGGGCTTAGGGACTTTTTCATAAAATCTTTTTCTGCCGGTTAAGTTGTTGAGGGCTGATTTCTTGTCCTGTGATAAAAAGCCTTCTGTTTCGACCGTCAAACCTTTCAGGGGAGCATTTGCAACCGTTTGGCACCATTTTTGAGCGAATAGCCAAAAGTCAGATTTTTGCTGAAACTGTGATCCCGTGGCTAGGGATATTTTCAAAAAAATATTTTCCGCCGGTTAAGTTGTTGAGGGCTGATTTCTTGTCCTGTGATAAAAAGCCTTCTGTTTCGACTGCCAAAGCCTTCAGGGGAGCATTTGCAAGCGTTTGGCACCATTTTTGAGCGAATAGCCAAAAGTCAGATTTTTGCTGAAATTGTGACCCCGGGGCTTAGGGATTTTTTCAAAAAATCTTTTTGTGCCGGTTAAGTTGTTGAGGGCTGATTTCTTGTCCTTTGATAAAAAGCCTTCTGTTTCGACTGCCAAAGCCTTCAGGGGAGCACTTGCAACCATTTGGCACCATTTTTGAGCGAATAGCCAAAAGTCAGATTTTTGCTGAAATTGTGACCCCGGGGCTAGGGATTTTTTCAAAAAAATATTTTCCGCCCGTTAAGTTGTTGAGGGCCGATTTCTTGTCCTTTGATAAAAAGCCTTCTGTTTCGACCGTCAAACCTTTCAGGGGAGCATTTGCAACCGTTTGGCACCATTTCTGAGCGAATAGCCAAAAGTCAGATTTTTGCTGAAATTGTGACCCCGGGGCTTAGGGATTTTTTCAAAAAAATATTTTCCACCGGTTAAGTTGTTGAGGGCTGATTTCTTGTCCTGTGATAAAAAGCCTTCTGTTTCGACCGTCAAACCTTTCAGGGGAGCATTTGCAAGCATTTGGCACCATTTTTGAGCGAATAGCCAAAAGTCAGATTTTTACTGAAATTGTGACCCCGTGGCTAGGGATTTTTTCAAAAAATCTTTTTCTGCCGGTTATGTTGTTGAGGGCTGATTTCTTGTCCTGTGATAAAAAGCCTTCTGTTTCGACTGCCAAACCTTTCAGGGGAGCATTTGCAAGCGTTTGGCATCATTTTTGAGCGAATAGCCAAAAGTCAGATTTTTGCTGAAATTGTGACCCCGGGGCTTAGTGATTTTTTCAAAAAAAAAAATTTCCACCCGTTAAGTTGTTGAGGACTGATTTCTTGTCCTGTGATAAAAAGCCTTCTGTTTCGACTGCCAAAGCCTTCAGGTGAGCATTTGCAAGCGTTTGGCACCATTTTTGAGCGAATAGCCAAAAGTCAGATTTTTGCTGAAATTGTGACCCCGGGGCTTAGGGATTTTTTCAAAAAAATATTTTCTGCCGGTTAAGTTGTTGAGGGCTGATTTCTTGCCCTGTGATAAAAAGCCTTCTGTTTCGACCGTCAACCCTTTCAGGGGAGCATTTGAAAGCATTTGGCACCATTTTTGAGCGAATAGCCAAAAGTCAGATTTTTGCTGAAATTGTGACCCAGGGGCTTACGGATTTTTTGAAAAAATATTTTTCTGCCGGTTAAGTTGTTGAGGGCTGATTTCTTGTCCTGTGATAAAAAGCCTTCTGTTTCGACTGCCAAAGCCTTCAGGGGAGCATTTGCAACCGTTTGGCACCATTTTTGAGCGAATAGCCAAAAGTCAGATTTTTGCTGAAATTGTGACCCCGGGGCTTAGGGATTTTTTCAAAAAAATATTTTTCGCCGGTTAAGTTGTTGAGGGCTGATTTCTTGTCCTTTGATAAAAAACCTTCTGTTTCGACTGACAAACCTTTCAGGGGAGCATTTGCAAGCGTATGGCACCATTTTTGAGCGAATAGCCAAAAGTCAGGATTTTTGCTGAAATTGTGACCCCGGGGCTTAGGGATGTTTTCAAAAAATCTTTTTCTGCCGGTTAAGTTGTTGAGGGCTGATTTCTTGTCCTTTGATAAAAAGCCTTCTGTTTCGACTGCCAAAGCCTTCAGGGGAGCACTTGCAACCATTTGGCACCATTTTTGAGCGAATAGCCAAAAGTCAGATTTTTGCTGAAATTGTGACCCCGGGGCTAGGGATATTTCAAAAAAATATTTTCCGCCCGTTAAGTTGTTGAGGGCCGATTTCTTGTCCTGTGATAAAAAGCCTTCTGTTTCGACCGTCAAACCTTTCAGGGGAGCATTTGCAAGCGTATGGCACCATTTTTGAGCGAATAGCCAAAAGTCAGATTTTTCCTGAAATTGTGACCCCGGGGCTTAGGGATTTTTTCAAAAAAATATTTTCCGCTGGTTAAGTTGTTGAGGGCTGATTTCTTGTCCTGTGATAAAAAGCCTTCTGTTTCGACCGTCAAACCTTTCAGGGGAGCATTTGCAAGCGTTTGGCACCATTTTTGAGCGAATAGCCAAAAGTCAGATTTTTGCTGAAATTGTGACCCCGGGGCTTAGGGATTTTTTCAAAAAATCTTTTTCTGCCGTTTAAGTTGTTGAGGGCTGATTTCTTGTCCTGTGATAAAAAGCCTTCTGTTTCGACTGCCAAAGCCTTCAGGGGAGCATTTGCAAGCGTTTGGCACCATTTTTGAGCGAATAGCCAAAAGTCAGATTTTTGCTGAAATTGTGACCCCGGGGCTTAGGGATTTTTTCAAAAAAATATTTTCCGCCGGTTAAGTTGTTGAGGGCTGATTTCTTGTCCTTTGATAAAAAACCTTCTGTTTCGACTGACAAACCTTTCAGGGGAGCATTTGCAAGCGTATGGCACCATTTTTGAGCGAATAGCCAAAAGTCAGGATTTTTGCTGAAATTGTGACCCCGGGGCTTAGGGATTTTTTCAAAAAATCTTTTTCTGCCGGTTAAGTTGTTGAGGGCTGATTTCTTGTCCTGTGATAAAAAGCCTTCTGTTTCGACTGCCAAAGCCTTCAGGGGAGCATTTGCAAGCGTATGGCACCATTTTTGAGCGAATAGCCAAAAGTCAGGATATTTGCTGAAATTGTGACCCCGGGGCTTAGGGATTTTTTCAAAAAAAAAATTTTCCACCCGTTAAGTTGTTGAGGACTGATTTCTTGTCCTGTGATAAAAAGCCTTCTGTTTCGACTGCCAAAGCCTTCAGGTGAGCATTTGCAAGCGTTTGGCACCATTTTTGAGCGAATAGCCAAAAGTCAGATTTTTGCTGAAATTGTGACCCCGGGGCTTAGGGATTTTTTCAAAAAAATATTTTCTGCCTGTTAAGTTGTTGAGGGCTGATTTCTTGTCCTGTGATAAAAAGCCTTCTGTTTCGACCGTCAAACCTTTCAGGGGAGCATTTGAAAGCATTTGGCACCATTTTTGAGCGAATAGCCAAAAGTCAGATTTTTGCTGAAATTGTGACCCCGGGGCTTAGGGATTTTCTCAAAAAAATATTTTCCGCCGGTTAAGTTGTTGAGGGCTGATTTCTTGTCCTTTGATAAAAAACCTTCTGTTTCGACTGACAAACCTTTCAGGGGAGCATTTGCAAGCGTATGGCACCATTTTTGAGCGAATAGCCAAAAGTCAGGATTTTTGCTGAAATTGTGACCCCGGGGCTTAGGGATTTTTTCAAAAAAATCTTTTTCTGCCGGTTAAGTTGTTGAGGGCTGATTTCTTGTCCTGTGATAAAAAGCCTTCTGTTTCGACTGCCAAAGCCTTCAGGGGAGCATTTGCAACCGTTTGGCACCATTTTTGAGCGAATAGCCAAAAGTCAGATTTTTGCTGAAACTGTGACCCCGTGGCTAGGGATTTTTTCAAAAAAATATTTTCCGCCGGTTAAGTTGTTGAGGGCTGATTTCTTGTCCTGTGATAAAAAGCCTTCTGTTTCGACTGCCAAAGCCTTCAGGGGAGCATTTGCAAGCGTTTGGCACCATTTTTGAGCGAATAGCCAAAAGTCAGATTTTTGCTGAAATTGTGACCCCGGGGCTTAGGGATTTTTTCAAAAAATCTTTTTCTGCCGGTTAAGTTGTTGAGGGCTGATTTCTTGTCCTTTGATAAAAAGCCTTCTGTTTTGACTGCCAAAGCCTTCAGGGGAGCACTTGCAACCATTTGGCACCATTTTTGAGCGAATAGCCAAAAGTCAGATTTTTGCTGAAATTGTGATCCCGGGGCTAGGGATTTTTTCAAAAAAATATTTTCTGCCCGTTAAGTTGTTGAGGGCCGATTTCTTGTCCTGTGATAAAAAGCCTTCTGTTTCGACCGTCAAACCTTTCAGGGGAGCATTTGCAAGCGTTTGGCACCATTTTTGAGCGAATAGCCAAAAGTCAGATTTTTCCTGAAATTGTGACCCCGGGGCTTAGGGATTTTTTCAAAAAAATATTTTCCGCTGGTTAAGTTGTTGAGGGCTGATTTCTTGTCCTGTGATAAAAAGGCTTCTGTTTCGACCGGCAAACCTTTCAGGGGAGCATTTGCAAGCGTTTGGCACCATTTTTGAGCGAATAGCCAAAAGTCAGATTTTTGCTGAAATTGTGACCCCGGGGCTTAGGGATTTTTTCAAAAAATCTTTTTCTGCCGTTTAAGTTTTTGAGGGCTGATTTCTTGTCCTGTGATAAAAAGCCTTCTGTTTCGACTGCCAAAGCCTTCAGGGGAGCATTTGCAAGCGTTTGGCACCATTTTTGAGCGAATAGCCAAAAGTCAGATTTTTGCTGAAATTGTGACCCCGGGGCTTAGGGATTTTTTCAAAAAAAGATTTTCCGCCGGTTAAGTTGTTGAGGGCTGATTTCTTGTCCTTTGATAAAAAACCTTCTGTTTCGACTGACAAACCTTTCAGGGGAGCATTTGCAAGCGTATGGCACCATTTTTGAGCGAATAGCCAAAAGTCAGGATTTTTGCTGAAATTGTGCTTAGGGATTTTTTCAAAAAATC
>NW_028148622.1:0-56797 GCF_965153285.1 Podarcis tiliguerta | reverse complement strand
AAGTCAGATTTTTGATGAAATTGTGACCCCGGGGCTTAGGGATTTTTTCAAAAAAATCTTTTTCTGCCGGTTAAGTTGTTGAGGGCTGATTTCTTGTCCTGTGTTAAAAAGCCTTCTGTTTCGACGGCGAAACCTTTCAGGGGCGAATTTTCAACCGTTTGTCACCATTTTTGAGTGAATTGCCGAAAGTCAGATTTTTGATGAAATTGTGACCCCGGAGCTTAGGGATTGTTCAAAAAAATCTTCTTCTGCCGGTTAAGTTGTTGAGGGCTAATTTCTTGTCCAGTGATAAAAAACCTTCCATTTCGACCGCCAAACCTCTCAGTGGAGCATTTGCAGCCGTTTGGCAGCATTTTTGAGTGAATTGTCGAAAGTCAGATTTTTGATGAAATTGTGAACCCGGGGTTAGGGATTTTTTCAAAAAAATCTTTTTCTGCCGGTTAAGTTGTTGAGGGCTGATTTCTTGTCCTCTGTTAAAAAGCCTTCTGTTTCGTCCGCGAAACATTTCAGGGGCGAATTTTCAACCGTTTGGCACTATTTTTGAGTGAATTGCCGAAAGTCAGATTTTTGATGAAATTGTGACCCCGGAGCTTAGGGATTTTTCAAAAAAACTTTTTCTGCCGGTTAAGTTGTTGAGGGGCTGATTTCTTGTCCTGTGTTAAAAAGCCTTCTGTTTCGACCGCGAAACCTTTCAGGGGAGCATTTTCAACCGTTTGGCACCATTTTTGAGTGAATTGCCGAAAGTCAGATTTTTGATGAAATTGTGACCCCGGGGCTTAGGGATTTTTTCAAAAAAATCTTTTTCTGCCGGTTAAGTTGTTGAGGGCTGATTTCTTGTCCTGTGTTAAAAAGCCTTCTGTTTCGACCGCGAAACCTTTCAGGGGAGCATTTTCAACGGTTTGGCACCATTTTTGAGTGAATTGCCGAAAGTCAGATTTTTGATGAAATTGTGACCCCGGGGCTTAGGGATTTTTTCAAAAAAATCTTTTTCTGCCGGTTAAGTTGTCGAGGGCTGATTTCTTGTCCTGTGATAAAAAGCCTTCTGTTTCCATCGCCAAACCTCTCGGGGGAGCATATGCAACCGTTTGGCACCATTTTTGAGTGAATTGCCGAAAGTCAGATTTTTGATGAAATTGTGACCCCGGGGCTTAGGGATTTTTTCAAAAAAATCTTTTTCTGCCGGTTAAGTTGTCGAGGGCTGATTTCTTGTCCTGTGATAAAAAGCCTTCTGTTTCCATCGCCAAACCTTTCAAGGGAGCATTTTCAATCGCTTGGCACCATTTTTGAGTGAATTGCCGAAAGTCAGATTTTTGATGAAACTGTGACCCCGGGGCTTAGGGATTTTTTCAAAAAAATCTTTTTCTGCCGCTTAAGTTGTTGAGGGCTGATTTCTTGTCCTGTGTTAAAAAGCCTTCTGTTTCGACCGCGAAACCTTTCAGGGGCGCATTTTCAACCGTTTGGCACCATTTTTGAGTGAATTGCCGAAAGTCAGATTTTTGATGAAATTGTGACCCCAGAGCTTAGGGATTGTTCAAAAAAATCTTCTTCTGCCGGTTAAGTTGTTGAGGGCTGATTTCTTGTCCAGTGATAAAAAACCTTCCATTTCGACCGCCAAACCTCTCAGGGGAGCATTTGCAACCGTTTGGCACCATTTTTGAGTGAATTGCCGAAAGTCGATTTTTGATGAAATTGTGACCCCGGGGCTTAGGGATTTTTTCAAAAAAATCTTTTTCTGCCGGTTAGGTTGTCGAGGGCTGATTTCTTGTCCAGTGATAAAAAGCCTTCTGTTTCCATCGCCAAACCTTTCAGGGGAGCATTTTCAACCGTTTGGCACCATTTTTGAGTGAATTTCCGAAAGTCAGATTTTTGATGAAATTGTAACCCCGGGGCTTAGGGATTTTTGAAAAAAAATCTTTTTCTGCCGGTTAAGTTGTTGAGGGCTGATTTCTTGTCCAGTGATAAAAAACCTTCCATTTCAACCGCCAAACCTCTCAGGGGAGCATTTTCAACCGCTTGGCACCATTTTTGAGTGAATTTCCGAAAGTCAGATTTTTGATGAAATTGTGACCCCGGGGCTTAGGGATTTTTTCAAAAAAAACTTTTTCCGCCCTTTAAGTTTTTGGGGGCTGATTTCTTGTCCTGTGATAAAAAGCCTTCTGTTTCCATCGCCAAACCTTTCAGTGGAGCATTGTCAACCGTTTGGCACCATTTTTGAGTGAATCTCCGACAGTCAGATTTTTGATGAAATTGTGACCCCGGGGCTTAGGGATTTTTCAAAAAAAAATCTTTTTCTGCCGGTTCAGTTGTTGAGGGCTGATTTCTTATCCAGTGATAAAAAACCTTCCATTTTGACCGCCAAACCTCTCAGGGGAGCATTTGCAATGGTTTGGCAGCATTTTTGAGTGAATTGTCGAAAGTCAGATTTTTGATGAAATTGTGACTCCGGGGCTTAGGGATTTTTTCAAAAAAATCTTTTTCTGCCGGTTAAGTTGTTGAGGGCTGATTTCTTGTCCTGTGTTAAAAAGCCTTCTGTTTCTTCCGCGAAACATTTCAGGGGCGTATTTTCAACCGTTTGGCACTATTTTTGAGTGAATTGCCGAAAGTCAGATTTTTGATGAAATTGTGACCCCGGGGCTTAGGGATTTTTCAAAAAAATCTTTTTCTCCCGGTTAAGTTGTTGAGGGCTGATTTCTTGTCCTGTGTTAAAAGGCCTTCTGTTTCGACCGCGAAACCTTTCAGGGGAGCATTTTCAACCGTTTGGCACCATTTTTGAGTGAATTGCCGAAAGTCAGATTTTTGATGAAATTGTGACCCCGGGGCTTAGGGATTTTTTCAAAAAAATCTTTTTCTGCCGGTTAAGTTGTCGAGGGCTGATTTCTTGTCCTGTGATAAAAAGCCTTCTGTTTCCATCGCCAAACCTCTCCGGGGAGCATATGCAACCGTTTGGCACCATTTTTGAGTGAATTGCCGAAAGTCAGATTTTTGATGAAATTGTGACCCCGGGGCTTAGGGATTTTTTCAAAAAAATCTTTTTCTGCCGGTTAAGTTGTTGAGGGCTGATTTCTTGTCCTGTGTTTAAAAGCCTTCTGTTTCGACGGCGAAACCTTTCAGGGGCGAATTTTCAACCGTTTGTCACCATTTTTGAGTGAATTGCCGAAAGTCAGATTTTTGATGAAATTGTGACCCCGGAGCTTAGGGATTGTTCAAAAAAATCTTCTTCTGCCGGTTAAGTTGTTGAGGGCTAATTTCTTGTCCAGTGATAAAAAACCTTCCATTTCGACCGCCAAATCTCTCAGTGGAGCATTTGCAGCCGTTTGGCAGCATTTTTGAGTGAATTGTCGAAAGTCAGATTTTTGATGAAATTGTGACCCCGGGGCTTAGGGATTTTTTCAAAAAAATCTTTTTCTGCCGGTTAAGTTGTTGAGGGCTGATTTCTTGTCCTCTGTTAAAAAGCCTTCTGTCTCGACCGCGAAACATTTCAGATGCGAATTTTCAACCGTTTGGCACTATTTTTGAGTGAATTTACGAAAGTCAGATTTTTGATGAAATTGTGACCCCGGAGCTTAGGGATTTTTCAAAAAAACGTTTTCTGCCGGTTAAGTTGTTGAGGGGCTGATTTCTTGTCCTGTGTTAAAAAGCCTTCTGTTTCGACCGCGAAACCTTTCAGGGGAGCATTTTCAACCGTTTGGCACCATTTTTGAGTGAATTGCCGAAAGACAGTTTTTTGATGAAATTGTGACCCCGGGGCTTAGGGATTTTTTCAAAAAAACCTTTTTCTGCCGGTTAAGTTGTCGAGGGCTGATTTCTTGTCCAGTGATAAAAAGCCTTCTGTTTCCATCGCCAAACCTTTCAGGGGAGCATTTTCAACCGTTTGGCACCATTTTTGAGTGAATTGCCGAAAGTCAGATTTTTGATGAAATTGTGACCCCGGGGCTTAGGGATTTTTGAAAAAAAATCTTTTTCTGCCGGTTAAGTTGTCGAGTGCTGATTTCTTGTCCTGTGATAAAAAGCCTTCTGTTTCCATCGCCAAACCTCTCGGGGGAGCATATGCAACCGTTTGGCACTATTTTTGAGTGAATTGCCGAAAGTCAGATTTTTGATGAAATTGTGACCCCGGGGCTTAGGGATTTTTTCAAAAAAATCTTTTTCTGCCGGTTAAGTTGTTGAGGGATGATTTCTTGTCCTGTGTTAAAAAGCTTTCTGTTTCGACGGCGAAACCTTTCAGGGGCGAATTTTCAACCGTTTGTCACCATTTTAGAGTGAATTGCCGAAAGTCAGATTTTTGATGAAATTGTGACCCCGGAGCTTAGGGATTGTTCAAAAAAATCTTCTTCTGCCGGTTAAGTTGTTGAGGGCTAATTTCTTGTCCAGTGATAAAAAACCTTCCATTTTGACCGCCAAACCTCTCAGTGGAGCATTTGCAGCCGTTTGGCAGCATTTTTGAGTGAATTGTCGAAAGTCAGATTTTTGATGAAATTGTGACCCCGGGGCTTAGGGATTTTTTCAAAAAAATCTTTTTCTGCCGGCTAAGTTGTTGAGGGCTGATTTCTTGTCCTCTGTTAAAAAGCCTTCTGTTTCGACCGCGAAACATTTCAGGGGCGAATTTTCAACCGTTTGGCACTATTTTTGAGTGAATTGCCGAAAGTCAGATTTTTGATGAAATTGTGAACCCGGACCTTAGGGATTTTTCAAAAAAACCTTTTTCTGCCGATTAAGTTGTCGAGGGCTGAAGTTGTCCTGTGATAAAAAGCCTTCTGTTTCCATCGCCAAACCTTTCAGGGGAGCATTTTCAACCGTTTGGCACCATTTTTGAGTGAATTGCCGAAAGTCAGATTTTTGATGAAATTGTGACCCCGGGGCTTAGGGATTTTTTCAAAAAAATCTTTTTCTGCCGGTTAAGTTGTTGAGGGCTGATTTCTTGTCCTGTGTTAAAAAGCCTTCTGTTTCTTCCGCGAAACATTTCAGGGGCGTATTTTCAACCGTTTGGCACTATTTTTGAGTGAATTGCCGAAAGTCAGATTTTTGATGAAATTGTGACCCCGGGGCTTAGGGATTGTTCAAAAAAATCTTTTTCTCCCGGTTAAGTTGTTGAGGGCTGATTTCTTGTCCTGTGTTAAAAGGCCTTCTGTTTCGACCGCGAAACCTTTCAGGGGAGCATTTTCAACCGTTTGGCACCATTTTTGAGTGAATTGCCGAAAGTCAGATTTTTGATGAAATTGTGACCCCGGGGCTTAGGGATTTTTTCAAAAAAATCTTTTTCTGCCGGTTAAGTTGTTGAGGGCTGATTTCTTGTCCTGTGTTTAAAAGCCTTCTGTTTCGACGGCGAAACCTTTCAGGGGCGAATTTTCAACCGTTTGTCACCATTTTTGAGTGAATTGCCGAAAGTCAGATTTTTGATGAAATTGTGACCCCGGAGCTTAGGGATTGTTCAAAAAAATCTTCTTCTGCCGGTTAAGTTGTTGAGGGCTAATTTCTTGTCCAGTGATAAAAAACCTTCCATTTCGACCGCCAAATCTCTCAGTGGAGCATTTGCAGCCGTTTGGCAGCATTTTTGAGTGAATTGTCGAAAGTCAGATTTTTGATGAAATTGTGACCCCGGGGCTTAGGGATTTTTTCAAAAAAATCTTTTTCTGCCGGTTAAGTTGTTGAGGGCTGATTTCTTGTCCTCTGTTAAAAAGCCTTCTGTTTCGACCGCGAAACATTTCAGATGCGAATTTTCAACCGTTTGGCACTATTTTTGAGTGAATTTACGAAAGTCAGATTTTTGATGAAATTGTGACCCCGGAGCTTAGGGATTTTTCAAAAAAACGTTTTCTGCCGGTTAAGTTGTTGAGGGGCTGATTTCTTGTCCTGTGTTAAAAAGCCTTCTGTTTCGACCGCGAAACCTTTCAGGGGAGCATTTTCAACCGTTTGGCACCATTTTTGAGTGAATTGCCGAAAGTCAGATTTTTGATGAAATTGTGACCCCGGGGCTTAGGGATTTTTTCAAAAAAACCTTTTTCTGCCGGTTAAGTTGTCGAGGGCTGATTTCTTGTCCAGTGATAAAAAGCCTTCTGTTTCCATCGCCAAACCTTTCAGGGGAGCATTTTCAACCGTTTGGCACCATTTTTGAGTGAATTGCCGAAAGTCAGATTTTTGATGAAATTGTGACCCCGGGGCTTAGGGATTTTTGAAAAAAAATCTTTTTCTGCCGGTTAAGTTGTCGAGTGCTGATTTCTTGTCCTGTGATAAAAAGCCTTCTGTTTCCATCGCCAAACCTCTCGGGGGAGCATATGCAACCGTTTGGCAACATTTTTGAGTGAATTGCCAAAAGTCAGATTTTTGATGAAATTGTGACCCCGGGGCTTAGGGATTTTTTCAAAAAAATCTTTTTCTGCCGGTTAAGTTGTTGAGGGCTGATTTCTTGTCCTGTGTTAAAAAGCTTTCTGTTTCGACGGCGAAACCTTTCAGGGGCAAATTTTCAACCGTTTGTCACCATTTTTGAGTGAATTGCCGAAAGTCAGATTTTTGATGAAATTGTGACCCCGGAGCTTAGGGATTGTTCAAAAAAATCTTCTTCTGCCGGTTAAGTTGTTGAGGGCTAATTTCTTGTCCAGTGATAAAAAACCTTCCATTTTGACCGCCAAACCTCTCAGTGGAGCATTTGCAGCCGTTTGGCAGCATTTTTGAGTGAATTGTCGAAAGTCAGATTTTTGATGAAATTGTGACCCCGGGGCTTAGGGATTTTTTTAAAAAAATCTTTTTCTGCCGGTTAAGTTGTTGAGGGCTGATTTCTTGTCCTCTGTTAAAAAGCCTTCTGTTTCGACCGCGAAACATTTCAGGGGCGAATTTTCAACCGTTTGGCACTATTTTTGAGTGAATTGCCGAAAGTCAGATTTTTGATGAAATTGTGACCCCGGAGCTTCGGGATTTTTCAAAAAAACGTTTTCTGCCGGTTAAGTTGTTGAGGGGCTGATTTCTTCTCCTGTGTTAAAAAGCCTTCTGTTTCGACCGCGAAACCTTTCAGGGGAGCATTTTCAACCGTTTGGCACCATTTTTGAGTGAATTGCCGAAAGTCAGATTTTTGATGAAATTGTGACCCCGGGGCTTAGGGATTTTCTCAAAAAAATCTTTTTCTGCCGGTTAAGTTGTTGAGGGCTGATTTCTTGTCCTGTGTTAAAAAGCCTTCTGTTTCTTCCGCGAAACCTTTCAGGGGCGAATTTTCAACCGTTTGGCAGTATTTATGAGTGAATTGCCGAAAGTCAGATTTTTGATGAAATTGTGACCCCGGAGCTTAGGGATTTTTCAAAAAAACGTTTTCTGCCGGTTAAGTTGTTGAGGGGCTGATTTCTTGTCCTGTGTTAAAAAGCCTTCTGTTTCGACCGCGAAACCTTTCAGGGGAGCATTTTCAACCGTTTGGCACCATTTTTGAGTGAATTGCCGAAAGTCAGATTTTTGATGAAATTGTGACCCCGGGGCTTAGGGATTTTTGAAAAAAAATCTTTTTCTGCCGGTTAAGTTGTCGAGTGCTGATTTCTTGTCCTGTGATAAAAAGCCTTCTGTTTCCATCGCCAAACCTCTCGGGGGAGCATATGCAACCGTTTGGCAACATTTTTGAGTGAATTGCCAAAAGTCAGATTTTTGATGAAATTGTGACCCCGGGGCTTAGGGATTTTTTCAAAAAAATCTTTTTCTGCCGGTTAAGTTGTTGAGGGCTGATTTCTTGTCCTGTGTTAAAAAGCTTTCTGTTTCGACGGCGAAACCTTTCAGGGGCGAATTTTCAACCGTTTGTCACCATTTTTGAGTGAATTGCCGAAAGTCAGATTTTTGATGAAATTGTGACCCCGGAGCTTAGGGATTGTTCAAAAAAATCTTCTTCTGCCGGTTAAGTTGTTGAGGGCTAATTTCTTGTCCAGTGATAAAAAACCTTCCATTTTGACCGCCAAACCTCTCAGTGGAGCATTTGCAGCCGTTTGGCAGCATTTTTGAGTGAATTGTCGAAAGTCAGATTTTTGATGAAATTGTGACCCCGGGGCTTAGGGATTTTTTTAAAAAAATCTTTTTCTGCCGGTTAAGTTGTTGAGGGCTGATTTCTTGTCCTCTGTTAAAAAGCCTTCTGTTTCGACCGCGAAACATTTCAGGGGCGAATTTTCAACCGTTTGGCACTATTTTTGAGTGAATTGCCGAAAGTCAGATTTTTGATGAAATTGTGACCCCGGAGCTTCGGGATTTTTCAAAAAAACGTTTTCTGCCGGTTAAGTTGTTGAGGGGCTGATTTCTTGTCCTGTGTTAAAAAGCCTTCTGTTTCGACCGCGAAACCTTTCAGGGGAGCATTTTCAACCGTTTGGCACCATTTTTGAGTGAATTGCCGAAAGTCAGATTTTTGATGAAATTGTGACCCCGGGGCTTAGGGATTTTTTCAAAAAAATCTTTTTCTGCCGGTTAAGTTGTTGAGGGCTGATTTCTTGTCCTGTGTTAAAAAGCCTTCTGTTTCTTCCGCGAAACCTTTCAGGGGCGAATTTTCAACCGTTTGGCAGTATTTATGAGTGAATTGCCGAAAGTCAGATTTTTGATGAAATTGTGACCCCGGAGCTTAGAGATTTTTCAAAAAAACGTTTTCTGCCGGTTAAGTTGTTGAGGGGCTGATTTCTTGTCCTGTGTTAAAAAGCCTTCTGTTTCGACCGCGAAACCTTTCAGGGGAGCATTTTCAACCGTTTGGCACCATTTTTGAGTGAATTGCCGAAAGTCAGATTTTTGATGAAATTGTGACCCCGGGGCTTAGGGATTTTTTTCAAAAAAATCTTTTTCTGCCGGTTAAGTTGTCGAGGGCTGATTTCTTGTCCTGTGATAAAAAGCCTTCTGTTTCCATCGCCAAACCTCTCGGGGGAGCATATGCAACCGTTTGGCACCATTTTTGAGTGAATTGCCGAAAGTCAGATTTTTGATGAAATTGTGACGCCGGGGCTTAGGGATTTTTTCAAAAAAATCTTTTTCTGCCGGTTAAGTTGTCGAGGGCTGATTTCTTGTCCTGTGATAAAAAGCCTTCTGTTTCCATCGCCAAACCTTTCAGGGGAGCATTTTCAACCGCTTGGCACCATTTTTGAGTGAATTGCCGAAAGTCAGATTTTTGATGAAACTGTGACCCCGGGGATTAGGGATTTTTTCAAAAAAATCTTTTTCTGCCGGTTAAGTTGTTGAGGGCTGATTTCTTGTCCTGTGTTAAAAAGCCTTCTGTTTCGACCGCGAAACCTTTCAGGGGCGCATTTTCAACCGTTTGGCACTATTTTTGAGTGAATTGCCGAAAGTCAGATTTTTGATGAAATTGTGAACCCGGACCTTAGGGATTTTTCAAAAAAACCTTTTTCTGCTGGTTAAGTTGTTGAGGGCTGATTTCTTGTCCTGTGATAAAAAGCCTTCTGTTTCCATCGCCAAACCTCTCGGGGGAGCATATGCAACCGTTTGGCACCATTTTTGAGTGAATTGCCGAAAGTCAGATTTTTGATGAAATTGTGACCCCGGGGCTTAGGGATTTTTTCAAAAAAATCTTTTTCTGCCGGTTAAGTTGTCGAGGGCTGATTTCTTGTCCTGTGATAAAAAGCCTTCTGTTTCCATCGCCAAACCTTTCAGGGGAGCATTTTCAACCGCTTGGCACCATTTTTGAGTGAATTGCCGAAAGTCAGATTTTTGATGAAACTGTGACCCCGGGGCTTAGGGATTTTTTCAAAAAAATCTTTTTCTGCCGGTTAAGTTGTTGAGGGCTGATTTCTTGTCCTGTGTTAAAAAGCCTTCTGTTTCGACCGCGAAACCTTTCAGGGGCGCATTTTCAACCGTTTGGCACCATTTTTGAGTGAATTGCCGAAAGTCAGATTTTTGATGAAATTGTGACCCCGGAGCTTAGGGATTGTTCAAAAAAATCTTCTTCTGCCGGTTAAGTTGTCGAGGGCTGATTTCTTGTCCAGTGATAAAAAACCTTCCATTTCGACCGCCAAACCTCTCAGGGGAGCATTTGCAACCGTTTGGCACCATTTTTGAGTGAATTGCCGAAAGTCAGATTTTTGATGAAATTGTGACCCCGGGGCTTAGGGACTTTTTCAAAAAAATCTTTTTCTGCCGGTTAAGTTGTCGAGGGCTGATTTCTTGTCCTGTGATAAAAAGCCTTCTGTTTCCATCGCCAAACCTTTCAGGGGAGAATTTTCAACTGCTTGGCACCATTTTTGAGTGAATTGCCGAAAGTCAGATTTTTGATGAAACTGTGACCCCGGGGTTTAGGCATTTTTTCAAAAAAATCTTTCTCTGCCGGTTAAGTTGTTGAGGGCTGATTTTTTGTCCTGTGTTAAAAAGCCTTCTTTTTCGACCGCGAAACCTTTCAGGGGCGCATTTTCAACCGTTTGGCACTATTTTTGAGTGTATTGCCGAAAGTCAGATTTTTGATGAAATTGTGACCCCGGAGCTTAGGGATTTTTCAAGAAAACCTTTTTCTGCCGGTTAAGTTGTCGAGTGCTGATTTCTTGTCCTGTGATAAAAAGCCTTCTGTTTCCATCGCCAAACCTTTCAGGGGAGCATTTTCAACTGTTTGGCACCATTTTTGAGTGAATTGCCGAAAGTCAGATTTTTGATGAAATTGTGACCCCGGGGCTTAGGGATTTTTTCAAAAAAATCTTTTTCTGCCGGTTAAGTTGTTGAGGGCTGATTTCTTGTCCTGTGTTAAAAAGCCTTCTGTTTCAACCGCGAAACCTTTCAGGGGCGCATTTTCAACCGTTTGGCACCATTTTTGAGTGAATTCCCAAAAGTCAGATTTTTGATGAAATTGTGACCCCGGGGCTTAGTGATTTTTTCAAAAAAATCTTTTTCTGCCGGTTAAGTTGTCGACGGCTGATTTCTTGTCCTGTGATAAAAAGCCTTCTGTTTCCATCGCCAAACCTCTCGAGGGAGCATATGCAACCGCTTGGCACCATTTTTGAGTGAGTTGCCGAAAGTGAGATTTTTGATGAAACTGTGACCCCAGGGTTTAGGGATTTTTTCAAAAAAACCTTTTTCTGCCGGTTAAGTTGTCGAGGGCTGATTTCTTGTCCTGTGTTAAAAAGCCTTCTGTTTCGACCGCGAAACCTTTCAGGGGCGCATTTTCAACCGTTTGGCACCATTTTTGAGTGAATTGCCGAAAGTCAGATTTTTGATGAAATTGTGACCCCGGAGCTTAGGGATTGTTCAAAAAAATCTTCTTCTGCCGGTTAAGTTGTTGAGGGCTGATTTCTTGTCCAGTGATAAAAAACCTTCCATTTCGACCGCCAAACCTCTCAGGGGAGCATTTGCAACCGTTTGGCACCATTTTTGAGTGAATTGCCGAAAGTCAGATTTTTGATGAAATTGTGACCCCGGGGCTTAGGGATTTTTTCAAAAAAATCTTTTTCTGCCGGTTAAGTTGTCGAGGGCTGATTTCTTGTCCTGTGATAAAAAGCCTTCTGTTTCCATCGCCAAACCTCTCGGGGGAGCATATGCAACCGTTTGGCACCATTTTTGAGTGAATTGCCGAAAGTCAGATTTTTGAAGAAATTGTGACCCCGGGGCTTAGGGACTTTTTCAAAAAAATCTTTTTCTGCCGGTTAAGTTGTCGAGGGCTGATTTCTTGTCCTGTGATAAAAAGCCTTCTGTTTCCATCGCCAAACCTTTCAGGGGAGAATTTTCAACCGCTTGGCACCATTTTTGAGTGAATTGCCGAAAGTCAGATTTTTGATGAAACTGTGACCCCGGGGTTTAGGGATTTTTTCAAAAAAATCTTTCTCTGCCGGTTAAGTTGTTGAGGGCTGATTTTTTGTCCTGTGTTAAAAAGCCTTCTTTTTCGACCGCGAAACCTTTCAGGGGCGCATTTTCAACCGTTTGGCACTATTTTTGAGTGAATTGCCGAAAGTCAGATTTTTGATGAAATTGTGACCCCGGGGCTTAGGGATTTTTTCAAAAAAATCTTTTTCTGCCCGTTAAGTTGTTGAGGGCTGATTTCATGTCCTGTGTTAAAAAGCCTTCTGTTTCCATCGCCAAACCTTTCAGGGGAGAATTTTCAACCGTTTGGCAGTATTTATGAGTGAATTGCCGAAAGTCAGACTTTTGATGAAATTGTGACGCCGGGGCTTAGGGATTTTTCAAAAAAAGCTTTTTCTGCCGGTTAAGTTGTCGAGGGCTGATTTCTTGTCCTGTGATAAAAAGCCTTCTGTTTCCATCGCCAAACCTTTCAGGGGAGAATTTTCAACCGTTTGGCACCATTTTTGAGTGAATTGCCGAAAGTCAGATTTTTGATGAAATTGTGACCCCGGGGCTTAGGGATTTTTTCAAAAAAATCTTTTTCTGCCGGTTAAGTTGTTGAGGGCTGATTTCTTGTCCTGTGTTAAAAAGCCTTCTGTTTCGACCGCGAAACATTTCAGGGGCGAATTTTCAACCGTTTGGCAGTATTTATGAGTGAATTGCCGAAAGTCAGATTTTTGATGAAATTGTGACCCCGGAGCTTAGGGATTTTTCAAAAAAACCTTTTTCTGCTGGTTAAGTTGTTGAGGGCTGATTTCTTGTCCTGTGATAAAAAGCCTTCTGTTTCCATCGCCAAACCTCTCGGGGGAGCATATGCAACCGTTTGGCACCATTTTTGAGTGAATTGCCGAAAGTCAGATTTTTGATGAAATTGTGACCCCGGGGCTTAGGGATTTTTTCAAAAAAATCTTTTTCTGCCGGTTAAGTTGTTGAGGGCTGATTTCTTGTCCTGTGATAAAAAGCCTTCTGTTTCCATCGCCAAACCTTTCAGGGGAGCATTTTCAACCGTTTGGCACCATTTTTGAGTGAATCGCCGAAAGTCAGATTTTTGATGAAATTGTGACCCCGGGGCTTATGGATTTTTTCAAAAAAATCTTTTTCTGCCGGTTAAGTTGTTGAGGGCTGATTTCTTGTCCTGTGTTAAAAAGCCTTCTGTTTCGACCGCGAAACCTTTCAGGGGCGAATTTTCAACCGTTTGGCAGTATTTATGAGTGAATTGCCGAAAGTCAGATTTTTGATGAAATTGTGACCCCGGACCTTAGGGATTTTTCAAAAAAACCTTTTTCTGCTGGTTAAGTTGTTGAGGGCTGATTTCTTGTCCTGTGATAAAAAGCCTTCTGTTTCCATCGCCAAACCTCTCGGGGGAGCATATGCAACCGTTTGGCACCATTTTTGAGTGAATTGCCGAAAGTCAGATTTTTGATGAAATTGTGACCCCGGGGCTTAGGGATTTTTTCAAAAAAATCTTTTTCTGCCGGTTAAGTTGTCGAGGGCTGATTTCTTGTCCTGTGATAAAAAGCCTTCTGTTTCCATCGCCAAACCTTTCAGGGGAGCATTTTCAACCGCTTGGCACCATTTTTGAGTGAATTGCCGAAAGTCAGATTTTTGATGAAACTGTGACCCCGGGGCTTAGGGATTTTTTCAAAAAAATCTTTTTCTGCCGGTTAAGTTGTTGAGGGCTGATTTCTTGTCCTGTGTTAAAAAGCCTTCTGTTTCGACCGCGAAACCTTTCAGGGGCGCATTTTCAACCGTTTGGCACCATTTTTGAGTGAATTGCCGAAAGTCAGATTTTTGATGAAATTGTGACCCCGGAGCTTAGGGATTGTTCAAAAAAATCTTCTTCTGCCGGTTAAGTTGTCGAGGGCTGATTTCTTGTCCAGTGATAAAAAACCTTCCATTTCGACCGCCAAACCTCTCAGGGGAGCATTTGCAACCGTTTGGCACCATTTTTGAGTGAATTGCCGAAAGTCAGATTTTTGATGAAATTGTGACCCCGGGGCTTAGGGACTTTTTCAAAAAAATCTTTTTCTGCCGGTTAAGTTGTCGAGGGCTGATTTCTTGTCCTGTGATAAAAAGCCTTCTGTTTCCATCGCCAAACCTTTCAGGGGAGAATTTTCAACCGCTTGGCACCATTTTTGAGTGAATTGCCGAAAGTCAGATTTTTGATGAAACTGTGACCCCGGGGTTTAGGCATTTTTTCAAAAAAATCTTTCTCTGCCGGTTAAGTTGTTGAGGGCTGATTTTTTGTCCTGTGTTAAAAAGCCTTCTTTTTCGACCGCGAAACCTTTCAGGGGCGCATTTTCAACCGTTTGGCACTATTTTTGAGTGAATTGCCGAAAGTCAGATTTTTGATGAAATTGTGACCCCGGAGCTTAGGGATTTTTCAAGAAAACCTTTTTCTGCCGGTTAAGTTGTCGAGTGCTGATTTCTTGTCCTGTGATAAAAAGCCTTCTGTTTCCATCGCCAAACCTTTCAGGGGAGCATTTTCAACTGTTTGGCACCATTTTTGAGTGAATTGCCGAAAGTCAGATTTTTGATGAAATTGTGACCCCGGGGCTTAGGGATTTTTTCAAAAAAATCTTTTTCTGCCGGTTAAGTTGTTGAGGGCTGATTTCTTGTCCTGTGTTAAAAAGCCTTCTGTTTCAACCGCGAAACCTTTCAGGGGCGCATTTTCAACCGTTTGGCACCATTTTTGAGTGAATTCCCAAAAGTCAGATTTTTGATGAAATTGTGACCCCGGGGCTTAGTGATTTTTTCAAAAAAATCTTTTTCTGCCGGTTAAGTTGTCGACGGCTGATTTCTTGTCCTGTGATAAAAAGCCTTCTGTTTCCATCGCCAAACCTCTCGAGGGAGCATATGCAACCGCTTGGCACCATTTTTGAGTGAGTTGCCGAAAGTGAGATTTTTGATGAAACTGTGACCCCGGGGTTTAGGGATTTTTTCAAAAAAACCTTTTTCTGCCGGTTAAGTTGTCGAGGGCTGATTTCTTGTCCTGTGTTAAAAAGCCTTCTGTTTCGACCGCGAAACCTTTCAGGGGCGCATTTTCAACCGTTTGGCACCATTTTTGAGTGAATTGCCGAAAGTCAGATTTTTGATGAAATTGTGACCCCGGAGCTTAGGGATTGTTCAAAAAAATCTTCTTCTGCCGGTTAAGTTGTTGAGGGCTGATTTCTTGTCCAGTGATAAAAAACCTTCCATTTCGACCGCCAAACCTCTCAGGGGAGCATTTGCAACCGTTTGGCACCATTTTTGAGTGAATTGCCGAAAGTCAGATTTTTGATGAAATTGTGACCCCGGGGCTTAGGGATTTTTTCAAAAAAATCTTTTTCTGCCGGTTAAGTTTTCGAGGGCTGATTTCTTGTCCTGTGATAAAAAGCCTTCTGTTTCCATCGCCAAACCTCTCGGGGGAGCATATGCAACCGTTTGGCACCATTTTTGAGTGAATTGCCGAAAGTCAGATTTTTGAAGAAATTGTGACCCCGGGGCTTAGGGACTTTTTCAAAAAAATCTTTTTCTGCCGGTTAAGTTGTCGAGGGCTGATTTCTTGTCCTGTGATAAAAAGCCTTCTGTTTCCATCGCCAAACCTTTCAGGGGAGAATTTTCAACCGCTTGGCACCATTTTTGAGTGAATTGCCGAAAGTCAGATTTTTGATGAAACTGTGACCCCGGGGTTTAGGGATTTTTTCAAAAAAATCTTTCTCTGCCGGTTAAGTTGTTGAGGGCTGATTTTTTGTCCTGTGTTAAAAAGCCTTCTTTTTCGACCGCGAAACCTTTCAGGGGCGCATTTTCAACCGTTTGGCACTATTTTTGAGTGAATTGCCGAAAGTCAGATTTTTGATGAAATTGTGACCCCGGGGCTTAGGGATTTTTTCAAAAAAATCTTTTTCTGCCCGTTAAGTTGTTGAGGGCTGATTTCATGTCCTGTGTTAAAAAGCCTTCTGTTTCCATCGCCAAACCTTTCAGGGGAGAATTTTCAACCGTTTGGCAGTATTTATGAGTGAATTGCCGAAAGTCAGATTTTTGATGAAATTGTGACCCCGGGGCTTAGGGATTTTTTCAAAAAAATCTTTTTCTGCCGGTTAAGTTGTTGAGGGCTGATTTCTTGTCCTGTGTTAAAAAGCCTTCTGTTTCTTCCGCGAAACATTTCAGGGGCGAATTTTCAACCGTTTGGCACTATTTTTGAGTGAATTTCCGAAAGTCAGATTTTTGATGAAATTGTGACCCCGGAGCTTAGGGATTTTTCAAAAAAACGTTTTCTGCCGGTTAAGTTGTTGAGGGGCTGATTTCTTGTCCTGTGTTAAAAAGCCTTCTGTTTCGACCGCGAAACCTTTCAGGGGAGCATTTTCAACCGTTTGGCACCATTTTTGAGTGAATTGCCGAAAGTCAGATTTTTGATGAAATTGTGACCCCGGGGCTTAGGGATTTTTTCAAAAAAATCTTTTTCTGCCGGTTAAGTTGTCGAGGGCTGATTTCTTGTCCTGTGATAAAAAGCCTTCTGTTTCCATCGCCAAACCTCTCGGGGGAGCATATGCAACCGTTTGGCACCATTTTTGAGTGAATTGCCGAAAGTCAGATTTTTGATGAAATTGTGACCCCGGGGCTTAGGGACTTTTTCAAAAAAATCTTTTTCTGCCGGTTAAGTTGTCGAGGGCTGATTTCTTGTCCTGTGATAAAAAGCCTTCTGTTTCCATCGCCAAACCTTTCAGGGGAGAATTTTCAACCGCTTGGCACCATTTTTGAGTGAATTGCCGAAAGTCAGATTTTTGATGAAACTGTGACCCCGGGGTTTAGGCATTTTTTCAAAAAAATCTTTCTCTGCCGGTTAAGTTGTTGAGGGCTGATTTTTTGTCCTGTGTTAAAAAGCCTTCTTTTTCGACCGCGAAACCTTTCAGGGGCGCATTTTCAACCGTTTGGCACTATTTTTGAGTGAATTGCCGAAAGTCAGATTTTTGATGAAATTGTGACCCCGGAGCTTAGGGATTTTTCAAGAAAACCTTTTTCTGCCGGTTAAGTTGTCGAGTGCTGATTTCTTGTCCTGTGATAAAAAGCCTTCTGTTTCCATCGCCAAACCTTTCAGGGGAGCATTTTCAACTGTTTGGCACCATTTTTGAGTGAATTGCCGAAAGTCAGATTTTTGATGAAATTGTGACCCCGGGGCTTAGGGATTTTTTCAAAAAAATCTTTTTCTGCCGGTTAAGTTGTTGAGGGCTGATTTCTTGTCCTGTGTTAAAAAGCCTTCTGTTTCAACCGCGAAACCTTTCAGGGGCGCATTTTCAACCGTTTGGCACCATTTTTGAGTGAATTCCCAAAAGTCAGATTTTTGATGAAATTGTGACCCCGGGGCTTAGTGATTTTTTCAAAAAAATCTTTTTCTGCCGGTTAAGTTGTCGACGGCTGATTTCTTGTCCTGTGTTAAAAAGCCTTCTGTTTCGACCGCGAAACCTTTCAGGGGCGCATTTTCAACCGTTTGGCACCATTTTTGAGTGAATTGCCGAAAGTCAGATTTTTGATGAAATTGTGACCCCGGGGCTTAGGGATTTTTTCAAAAAAACCTTTTTCTGCCGATTAAGTTGTCGAGGGCTGATTTCTTGTCCTGTGATAAAAAGCCTTCTGTTTCCATCGCCAAACCTTTCAGGGGAGCATTTTCAACCGTTTGGCACCATTTTTGAGTGAATTGCCGAAAGTCAGATTTTTGATGAAATTGTGACCCCGGGGCTTAGGGATTTTTTCAAAAAAATCTTTTTCTGCCGGTTAAGTTGTTGAGGGCTGATTTCTTGTCCTGTGTTAAAAAGCCTTCTGTTTCGACCGCGAAACCTTTCAGGGGCGAATTTTCAACCGTTTGGCAGTATTTATGAGTGAATTGCCGAAAGTCAGATTTTTGATGAAATTGTGACCCCGGAGCTTATGGATTTTTCAAAAAAACCTTTTTCTGCTGGTTAAGTTGTTGAGGGCTGATTTCTTGTCCTGTGATAAAAAGCCTTCTGTTTCCATCGCCAAACCTCTCGGGGGAGCATATGCAACCGTTTGGCACCATTTTTGAGTGAATTGCCGAAAGTCAGATTTTTGATGAAATTGTGACCCCGGGGCTTAGGGATTTTTTCAAAAAAATCTTTTTCTGCCGGTTAAGTTGTTGAGGGCTGATTTCTTGTCCTGTGTTAAAAAGCCTTCTGTTTCGACCGCGAAACATTTCAGGGGCGAATTTTCAACCGTTTGGCACTATTTTTGAGTGAATTGCCGAAAGTCAGATTTTTGATGAAATTGTGACCCCGGAGCTTAGGGATTTTTCAAAAAAACGTTTTCTGCCGGTTAAGTTGTTGAGGGGCTGATTTCTTGTCCTGTGTTAAAAAGCCTTCTGTTTCGACCGCGAAACCTTTCAGGGGAGCATTTTCAACCGTTTGGCACCATTTTTGAGTGAATTGCCGAAAGTCAGATTTTTGATGAAATTGTGACCCCGGACCTTAGGGATTTTTCAAAAAAAAGCTTTTTCTGCCGGTTAAGTTGTCGAGGGCTGATTTCTTGTCCTGTGATAAAAAGCCTTCTGTTTCCATCGCCAAACCTTTCAGGGGAGCATTTTCAACCGTTTGGCACCATTTTTGAGTGAATTGCCGAAAGTCAGATTTTTGATGAAATTGTGACCCCGGGGCTTAGGGATTTTTTCAAAAAAATCTTTTTCTGCCGGTTAAGTTGTTGAGGGCTGATTTCATGTCCTGTGTTAAAAAGCCTTCTGTTTCCATCGCCAAACCTTTCAGGGGAGAATTTTCAACCGTTTGGCAGTATTTATGAGTGAATTGCCGAAAGTCAGATTTTTGATGAAATTGTGACCCCGGGGCTTAGGGACTTTTTCAAAAAAATCTTTTTCTGCCGGTTAAGTTGTCGAGGGCTGATTTCTTGTCCTGTGATAAAAAGCCTTCTGTTTCCATCGCCAAACCTTTCAGGGGAGAATTTTCAACCGCTTGGCCC
This sequence comes from Podarcis tiliguerta, assembly GCF_965153285.1. Taxonomy (NCBI): domain Eukaryota; kingdom Metazoa; phylum Chordata; class Lepidosauria; order Squamata; family Lacertidae; genus Podarcis; species Podarcis tiliguerta. The sequence goes on along the minus strand of NW_028148622.1, from coordinate 38,065 downwards.
CATTTTTGAGTGAATTGCCGAAAGTCAGATTTTTGATGAAACTGTGACCCTGGGGCTTAGGGATTTTTTCAAAAAAATCTTTCTCTGCCGGTTAAGTTGTTGAGGGCTGATTTCTTGTCCTGTGTTAAAAAGCCTTCTGTTTCGACCGCGAAACCTTTCAGGGGCGCATTTTCAACCGTTTGGCACCATTTTTGAGTGAATTGCCGAAAGTCAGATTTTTGATGAAATTGTGACCCCGGAGCTTAGGGATTGTTCAAAAAAATCTTCTTCTGCCGGTTAAGTTGTTGAGGGCTGATTTCTTGTCCAGTGATAAAAAACCTTCCATTTCGACCGCCAAACCTCTCAGGGGAGCATTTGCAACAGTTTGGCACCATTTTTGAGTGAATTGCCGAAAGTCAGATTTTTGATGAAATTGTGACCCCGGGGCTTAGGGATTTTTTCAAAAAAATCTTTTTCTGCCGGTTAAGTTGTCGAGGGCTGATTTCTTGTCCTGTGATAAAAAGCCTTCTGTTTCCATCGCCAAACCTCTCGGGGGAGCATATGCAACCGTTTGGCACCATTTTTTAGTGAATTGCCGAAAGTCAGATTTTTGATGAAATTGTGACCCCGGGGCTTAGGGATTTTTTCAAAAAAATCTTTTTCTGCCGGTTAAGTTGTTGAGGGCTGATTTCTTGTCCTGTGTTAAAAAGCCTTCTGTTTCAACCGCGAAACCTTTCAGGGGCGCATTTTCAACCGTTTGGCACCATTTTTGAGTGAATTCCCGAAAGTCAGATTTTTGATGAAATTGTGACCCCGGGGCTTAGGGATTTTTTCAAAAAAATCTTTTTCTGCCGGTTAAGTTGTCGAGGGCTGATTTCTTGTCCTGTGATAAAAAGCCTTCTGTTTCCATCGCCAAACCTCTCGAGGGAGCATATGCAACCGCTTGGCACCATTTTTGAGTGAGTTGCCGAAAGTGAGATTTTTGATGAAACTGTGACCCCGGGGTTTAGGGATTTTTTCAAAAAAACCTTTTTCTGCCGGTTAAGTTGTCGAGGGCTGATTTCTTGTCCTGTGTTAAAAAGCCTTCTGTTTCGACCGCGAAACCTTTCAGGGGCGCATTTTCAACCGTTTGGCACCATTTTTGAGTGAATTGCCGAAAGTCAGATTTTTGATGAAATTGTGACCCCGGGGCTTAGGGATTTTTTCAAAAAAATCTTTTTCTGCCGGTTAAGTTGTTGAGGGCTGATTTCTTGTCCTGTGTTAAAAAGCCTTCTGTTTCAACCGCGAAACCTTTCAGGGGCGCATTTTCAACCGTTTGGCACCATTTTTGAGTGAATTCCCAAAAGTCAGATTTTTGATGAAATTGTGACCCCGGGGCTTAGGGATTTTTTCAAAAAAATCTTTTTCTGCCGGTTAAGTTGTCGACGGCTGATTTCTTGTCCTGTGATAAAAAGCCTTCTGTTTCCATCGCCAAACCTCTCGAGGGAGCATATGCAACCGCTTGGCACCATTTTTGAGTGAGTTGCCGAAAGTGAGATTTTTGATGAAACTGTGACCCCGGGGTTTAGGGATTTTTTCAAAAAAACCTTTTTCTGCCGGTTAATTTGTCGAGGGCTGATTTCTTGTCCTGTGTTAAAAAGCCTTCTGTTTCGACCGCGAAACCTTTCAGGGGCGCATTTTCAACCGTTTGGCACCATTTTTGAGTGAATTGCCGAAAGTCAGATTTTTGATGAAATTGTGACCCCGGAGCTTAGGGATTGTTCAAAAAAATCTTCTTCTGCCGGTTAAGTTGTTGAGGGCTGATTTCTTGTCCAGTGATAAAAAACCTTCCATTTCGACCGCCAAACCTCTCAGGGGAGCATTTGCAACCGTTTGGCACCATTTTTGAGTGAATTGCCGAAAGTCAGATTTTTGATGAAATTGTGACCCCGGGGCTTAGGGATTTTTTCAAAAAAATCTTTTTCTGCCGGTTAAGTTGTCGAGGGCTGATTTCTTGTCCTGTGATAAAAAGCCTTCTGTTTCCATCGCCAAACCTCTCGGGGGAGCATATGCAACCGTTTGGCACCATTTTTGAGTGAATTGCCGAAAGTCAGATTTTTGAAGAAATTGTGACCCCGGGGCTTAGGGACTTTTTCAAAAAAATCTTTTTCTGCCGGTTAAGTTGTCGAGGGCTGATTTCTTGTCCTGTGATAAAAAGCCTTCTGTTTCCATCGCCAAACCTTTCAGGGGAGAATTTTCAACCGCTTGGCACCATTTTTGAGTGAATTGCCGAAAGTCAGATTTTTGATGAAACTGTGACCCCGGGGTTTAGGGATTTTTTCAAAAAAATCTTTCTCTGCCGGTTAAGTTGTTGAGGGCTGATTTTTTGTCCTGTGTTAAAAAGCCTTCTTTTTCGACCGCGAAACCTTTCAGGGGCGCATTTTCAACCGTTTGGCACTATTTTTGAGTGAATTGCCGAAAGTCAGATTTTTGATGAAATTGTGACCCCGGAGCTTAGGGATTTTTCTAGAAAACCTTTTTCTGCCGGTTAAGTTGTCGAGTGCTGATTTCTTGTCCTGTGATAAAAAGCCTTCTGTTTCCATCGCCAAACCTTTCAGGGGAGCATTTTCAACTGTTTGGCACCATTTTTGAGTGAATTGCCGAAAGTCAGATTTTTGATGAAATTGTGACCCCAGGGCTTAGGGATTTTTTCAAAAAAATCTTTTTCTGCCGGTTAAGTTGTTGAGGGCTGATTTCTTCTCCTGTGTTAAAAAGCCTTCTGTTTCAACCGCGAAACCTTTCAGGGGCGCATTTTCAACCGTTTGGCACCATTTTTGAGTGAATTCCCAAAAGTCAGATTTTTGATGAAATTGTGACCCCGGGGCTTAGGGATTTTTTCAAAAAAATCTTTTTCTGCCGGTTAAGTTGTCGACGGCTGATTTCTTGTCCTGTGATAAAAAGCCTTCTGTTTCCATCGCCAAACCTCTCGAGGGAGCATATGCAACCGCTTGGCACCATTTTTGAGTGAGTTGCCGAAAGTGAGATTTTTGATGAAACTGTGACCCCGGGGTTTAGGGATTTTTTCAAAAAAACCTTTTTCTGCCGGTTAAGTTGTCGAGGGCTGATTTCTTGTCCTGTGATAAAAAGCCTTCTGTTTCCATCGCCAAACCTTTCAGGGGAGCATTTTCAACCGTTTGGCACCATTTTTGAGTGAATTGCCGAAAGTCAGATTTTTGATGAAATTGTGACCCCGGGGCTTAGGGATTTTTTCAAAAAAATCTTTTTCTGCCGGTTAAGTTGTTGAGGGCTGATTTCTTGTCCTGTGTTAAAAAGCCTTCTGTTTCGACCGCGAAACATTTCAGGGGTGAATTTTCAACCGTTTGGCACCATTTTTGAGTGAATTGCCGAAAGTCAGATTTTTGATGAAATTGTGACCCCGGAGCTTAGGGATTTTTCAAAAAAACCTTTTTCTGCTGGTTAAGTTGTTGAGGGGCTGATTTCTTGTCCTGTGTTAAAAAGCCTTCTGTTTCCATCGCCAAACCTTTCAGGGGAGCATTTTCAACCGTTTGGCACCATTTTTGAGTGAATTTCCGAAAGTCAGATTTTTGATGAAATTGTGACCCCGGGGCTTAGGGATTTTTTTTTAAAAAAAACTTTTTCTGCCGGTTAAGTTGTTGAGGGCTGATTTCTTGTCCAGTGATAAAAAAACCTTCCATTTCGACCGCCAAACCTCTCAGGGGAGCATTTGCAACCGTTTGGCAGCATTTTTGAGTGAATTGTCGAAAGTCAGATTTTTGATGAAATAGTGACCCCGGGGCTTAGGGATTTTTCCAGAAAAAACTTTTTCTTCCCTTTAAGTTGTTGAGGGCTGATTTCTTATCCAGTGATAAAAAACCTTCCATTTTGACCGCCAAACCTCTCAGCGGAGCATTTGCAACGGTTTGGCAGCATTTTTGAGTGAATTGTCGAAAGTCAGATTTTTGATGAAATTGTGACCCCGTGGATTAGGGATTTTTTCAAAAAAATCTTTTTCTGCCGGTTAAGTTGTCGAGGGCTGATTTCTTGTCCTGTGATAAAAAGCCTTCTGTTTCCATCGCCAAACCTTTCAGGGGAGCATTTTCAACCGTTTGGCACCATTTTTGAGTGAATTGCCGAAATTCAGATTTTTGATGAAATTGTGACCCCGGGGCTTAGGGATTTTTTCAAAAAAAACTTTTTCTGCCGGTTAAGTTGTTGAGGGCTGATTTCTTGTCCTGTGATAAAAAGCCTTCTGTTTCCATCGCCAAACCTCTCGGGGGAGCATTGTCAACCATTTGGCACCATTTTTGAGTGAATTGCCGAAAGTCAGATTTTTGATGAAATTGTGACCCCGGGGCTTAGGGATTGTTCAAAAAAATCTTTTTCTGCCGGTTAAGTTGTTGAGGGCTGATTTCTTGTCCTGTGTTAAAAGGCCTTCTGTTTCGACCGCGCAACCTTTCAGGGGAGCATTTTCAACCGTTTGGCAGCATTTTTGAGTGAATTGTCGAAAGTCAGATTTTTGATGAAAATTTGACCCCAGAGCTTAGGGATTTTTCAAAAAAACCTTTTTCTGCCGGTTAAGTTGTCGAGGGCTGATTTCTTGTCCTGTGATAAAAAGCCTTCTGTTTCCATCGCCAAACCTTTCAGGGGAGCATTTTCAACCGTTTGGCACCATTTTTGAGTGAGTTGCCGAAAGTGAGATTTTTGATGAAACTGTGACCCCCGGGCTTAGGGATTTTTTCAAAAAAATCTTTTTCTGCCGCTTAAGTTGTTGAGGGCTGATTTCTTGTCCTGTGTTAAAAAGCCTTCTGTTTCCATCGCCAAACATTTCAGGGGCGCATTTTCAACCGTTTCGCACTATTTTTGAGCGAATTGCCGAAAGTCAGATTTTTGATGAAATTTTGACCCCGGAGCTTAGGGATTTTTCAAAAAAACCTTTTTCTGCCGGTTAATTTGTCGAGGGCTGATTTCTTGTCCTGTGATAAAAAGCCTTCTGTTTCCATCGCCAAACCTTTCAGGGGAGCATTTTCAACCGTTTGGCACCATTTTTGAGTGAATTGCCGAAAGTCAGATTTTTGATGAAATTGTGACCCCGGGGCTTAGGGATTTTTTCAAAAAAATCTTTTTCTGCCGGTTAAGTTGTTGAGGGCTGATTTCTTGTCCTGTGTTAAAAAGCCTTCTGTTTCGACCGCGAAACATTTCAGGGGTGAATTTTCAACCGTTTGGCACCATTTTTGAGTGAATTGCCGAAAGTCAGATTTTTGATGAAATTGTGACCCCGGAGCTTAGGGATTTTTCAAAAAAACCTTTTTCTGCTGGTTAAGTTGTTGAGGGCTGATTTCTTGTCCTGTGTTAAAAAGCCTTCTGTTTCCATCGCCAAACCTTTCAGGGGAGCATTTTCAACCGTTTGGCACCATTTTTGAGTGAATTTCCGAAAGTCAGATTTTTGATGAAATTGTGACCCCGGGGCTTAGGGATTTTTTCAAAAAAAACTTTTTCTGCCGGTTAAGTTGTTGAGGGCTGATTTCTTGTCCTGTGATAAAAAGCCTTCTGTTTCCATCGCCAAACCTTTCAGTGGAGCATTTTCAACCGTTTGGCACCATTTTTGAGTGAATTGCCGAAAGTCAGATTTTTGATGAAATTGTGACCCCGGGGCTTAGGGATTTTTCAAAAAAATCTTTTTCTGCCGGTTAAGTTGTTGAGGGCTGATTTCTTGTCCAGTAATAAAAAAACCTTCCATTTCGACCGCCAAACCTCTCAGGGGAGCCCTTGCAACCGTTTGGCAGCATTTTTGAGTGAATTGTCGAAAGTCAGATTTTTGATGAAATAGTGACCCCGGGGCTTAGGGATTTTTCCAGAAAAAACTTTTTCTTCCCTTTAAGTTGTTGAGGGCTGATTTCTTATCCAGTGATAAAAAACCTTCCATTTTGACCGCCAAACCTCTCAGCGGAGCATTTGCAACGGTTTGGCAGCATTTTTGAGTGAATTGTCGAAAGTCAGATTTTTGATGAAATTGTGACCCCGGGGATTAGGAATTTTTTCAAAAAAATCTTTTTCTGCCGGTTAAGTTGTCGAGGGCTGATTTCTTGTCCTGTGATAAAAAGCCTTCTGTTTCCATCGCCAAACCTTTCAGGGGAGCATTTTCAACCGTTTGGCACCATTTTTGAGTGAATTGCCGAAAGTCAGATTTTTGATGAAATTGTGACCCTGGGGCTTAAGGATTTTTTGAAAAAAACCTTTTTCTGCCGGTTAAGTTGTTGAGGGCTGATTTCTTGTCCTGTGATAAAAAGCCTTCTGTTTCCATCGCCAAACCTCTCGGGGGAGCATTGTCAACCGTTTGGCACCATTTTTGAGTGAATTGCCGAAAGTCAGATTTTTGATGAAATTGTGACCCCGGGGCTTAGGGATTTTTTCAAAAAAATCTTTTTCTGCCGGTTAAGTTGTTGAGGGCTGATTTCTTGTCCTGTGTTAAAAGGCCTTCTGTTTCGACCGCGCAACCTTTCAGGGGAGCATTTTCAACCGTTTGGCACCATTTTTGAGTGAATTGCCGAAAGTCAGATTTTTGATGAAATTGTGACCCCGGGGCTTAGGGATTTTTTCAAAAAAATCTTTTTCTGCCGGTTAAGTTGTTGAGGGCTGATTTCTTGTCCTGTGTTAAAAAGCCTTCTTTTTCGACCGCGAAACCTTTCAGGGGCGCATTTTCAACCGTTTGGCACTATTTTTGAGTGAATTGCCGAAAGTCAGATTTTTGATGAAATTGTGACCCCGGAGCTTAGGGATTTTTCAAAAAAACCTTTTTCTGCCAGTTAAGTTGTCGAGTGCTGATTTCTTGTCCTGTGATAAAAAGCCTTCTGTTTCCATCGCCAAACCTCTCGAGGGAGCATATGCAACCGTTTGGCAACATTTTGAGTGAATTGCCGAAAGTGAGATTTTTGATGAAACTGTGACCCCGGGGCTTAGGGATTTTTTTTAAAAAAATCGTTTTCTGCCGCTTAAGTTGTTGAGGGCTGATTTCTTGTCCAGTGATAAAAAAACCTTCCATTTCGACCGCCAAACCTCTCAGGGGAGCATTTGCAACCGTTTGGCAGCATTTTTGAGTGAATTGTCGAAAGTCAGATTTTTGATGAAATAGTGACCCCGGGGCTTAGGGATTTTTCCAGAAAAAACTTTTTCTTCCCTTTAAGTTGTTGAGGGCTGATTTCTTATCCAGTGATAAAAAACCTTCCATTTTGACCGCCAAACATCTCAGCGGAGCATTTGCAACGGTTTGGCAGCATTTTTGAGTGAATTGTCGAAAGTCAGATTTTTGATGAAATTGTGACCCCGTGGATTAGGGATTTTTTCAAAAAAATCTTTTTCTGCCGGTTAAGTTGTCGAGGGCTGATTTCTTGTCCTGTGATAAAAAGCCTTCTGTTTCCATCGCCAAACCTTTCAGGGGAGCATTTTCAACCGTTTGGCACCATTTTTGAGTGAATTGCCGAAATTCAGATTTTTGATGAAATTGTGACCCCGGGGCTTAGGGATTTTTTCAAAAAAAACTTTTTCTGCCGGTTAAGTTGTTGAGGGCTGATTTCTTGTCCTGTGATAAAAAGCCTTCTGTTTCCATCGCCAAACCTCTCGGGGGAGCATTGTCAACCATTTGGCACCATTTTTGAGTGAATTGCCGAAAGTCAGATTTTTGATGAAATTGTGACCCCGGGGCTTAGGGATTGTTCAAAAAAATCTTTTTCTGCCGGTTAAGTTGTTGAGGGCTGATTTCTTGTCCTGTGTTAAAAGGCCTTCTGTTTCGACCGCGCAACCTTTCAGGGGAGCATTTTCAACCGTTTGGCAGCATTTTTGAGTGAATTGTCGAAAGTCAGATTTTTGATGAAAATTTGACCCCAGAGCTTAGGGATTTTTCAAAAAAACCTTTTTCTGCCGGTTAAGTTGTCGAGGGCTGATTTCTTGTCCTGTGATAAAAAGCCTTCTGTTTCCATCGCCAAACCTTTCAGGGGAGCATTTTCAACCGTTTGGCACCATTTTTGAGTGAGTTGCTGAAAGTGAGATTTTTGATGAAACTGTGACCCCCGGGCTTAGGGATTTTTTCAAAAAAATCTTTTTCTGCCGCTTAAGTTGTTGAGGGCTGATTTCTTGTCCTGTGTTAAAAAGCCTTCTGTTTCCATCGCCAAACATTTCAGGGGCGCATTTTCAACCGTTTGGCACTATTTTTGAGTGAATTGCCGAAAGTCAGATTTTTGATGAAGTTTTGACCCCGGAGCTTAGGGATTTTTCAAAAAAACCTTTTTCTGCCGGTTAATTTGTCGAGGGCTGATTTCTTGTCCTGTGATAAAAAGCCTTCTGTTTCCATCGCCAAACCTTTCAGGGGAGCATTTTCAACCGTTTGGCACCATTTTTGAGTGAATTGCCGAAAGTCAGATTTTTGATGAAATTGTGACCCCGGGGCTTAGGGATTTTTTCAAAAAAATCTTTTTCTGCCGGTTAAGTTGTTGAGGGCTGATTTCTTGTCCTGTGTTAAAAAGCCTTCTGTTTCGACCGCGAAACATTTCAGGGGTGAATTTTCAACCGTTTGGCACCATTTTTGAGTGAATTGCCGAAAGTCAGATTTTTGATGAAATTGTGACCCCGGAGCTTAGGGATTTTTCAAAAAAACCTTTTTCTGCTGGTTAAGTTGTTGAGGGCTGATTTCTTGTCCTGTGTTAAAAAGCCTTCTGTTTCCATCGCCAAACCTTTCAGGGGAGCATTTTCAACCGTTTGGCACCATTTTTGAGTGAATTTCCGAAAGTCAGATTTTTGATGAAATTGTGACCCCGGGGCTTAGGGATTTTTTCAAAAAAAACTTTTTCTGCCGGTTAAGTTGTTGAGGGCTGATTTCTTGTCCTGTGATAAAAAGCCTTCTGTTTCCATCGCCAAACCTTTCAGTGGAGCATTTTCAACCGTTTGGCACCATTTTTGAGTGAATTGCCGAAAGTCAGATTTTTGATGAAATTGTGACCCCGGGGCTTAGGGATTTTTCAAAAAAATCTTTTTCTGCCGGTTAAGTTGTTGAGGGCTGATTTCTTGTCCAGTAATAAAAAAACCTTCCATTTCGACCGCCAAACCTCTCAGGGGAGCATTTGCAACCGTTTGGCAGCATTTTTGAGTGAATTGTCGAAAGTCAGATTTTTGATGAAATAGTGACCCCGGGGCTTAGGGATTTTTCCAGAAAAAACTTTTTCTTCCCTTTAAGTTGTTGAGGGCTGATTTCTTATCCAGTGATAAAAAACCTTCCATTTTGACCGCCAAACCTCTCAGCGGAGCATTTGCAACGGTTTGGCAGCATTTTTGAGTGAATTGTCGAAAGTCAGATATTTGATGAAATTGTGACCCCGGGGATTAGGAATTTTTTCAAAAAAATCTTTTTCTGCCGGTTAAGTTGTCGAGGGCTGATTTCTTGTCCTGTGATAAAAAGCCTTCTGTTTCCATCGCCAAACCTTTCAGGGGAGCATTTTCAACCGTTTGGCACCATTTTTGAGTGAATTGCCGAAAGACAGATTTTTGATGAAATTGTGACCCTGGGGCTTAAGGATTTTTTGAAAAAAACCTTTTTCTGCCGGTTAAGTTGTTGAGGGCTGATTTCTTGTCCTGTGATAAAAAGCCTTCTGTTTCCATCGCCAAACCTCTCGGGGGAGCATTGTCAACCGTTTGGCACCATTTTTGAGTGAATTGCCGAAAGTCAGATTTTTGATGAAATTGTGACCCCGGGGCTTAGGGATTGTTCAAAAAAATCTTTTTCTGCCGGTTAAGTTGTTGAGGGCTGATTTCTTGTCCTGTGTTAAAAGGCCTTCTGTTTCGACCGCGCAACCTTTCAGGGGAGCATTTTCAACCGTTTGGCACCATTTTTGAGTGAATTGCCGAAAGTCAGATTTTTGATGAAATTGTGACCCCGGGGCTTAGGGATTTTTTCAAAAAAATCTTTTTCTGCCGGTTAAGTTGTTGAGGGCTGATTTCTTGTCCTGTGTTAAAAAGCCTTCTTTTTCGACCGCGAAACCTTTCAGGGGCGGATTTTCAACCGTTTGGCACTATTTTTGAGTGAATTGCCGAAAGTCAGATTTTTGATGAAATTGTGACCCCGGAGCTTAGGGATTTTTCAAAAAAACCTTTTTCTGCCAGTTAAGTTGTCGAGTGCTGATTTCTTGTCCTGTGATAAAAAGCCTTCTGTTTCCATCGCCAAACCTCTCGAGGGAGCATATGCAACCGTTTGGCAACATTTTGAGTGAATTGCCGAAAGTGAGATTTTTGATGAAACTGTGACCCCGGGGCTTAGGGATTTTTTCAAAAAAATCTTTTTCTGCCGCTTAAGTTGTTGAGGGCTGATTTCTTGTCCTGTGTTAAAAAGCCTTCTGTTTCCATCGCCAAACCTTTCAGGGGAGAATTTTCAACCGCTTGGCACCATTTTTGAGTGAGTTGCCGAAAGTCAGATTTTTGATGAAACTGTGACCCCGGGGCTTAGGGATTTTTTCAAAAAAATCTTTTTCTGCCGGTTAAGTTGTTGAGGGCTGATTTCTTGTCCTGTGTTAAAAAGCCTTCTGTTTCGACCGCGAAACCTTTCAGGGGCGCATTTTCAACCGTTTGGCACTATTTTTGAGTGAATTGCCGAAAGTCAGATTTTTGATGAAATTTTGACCCCAGAGCTTAGGGATTTTTCAAAAAAATCTTTTTCTGCCGGTTAAGTTGTCGAGGGCTGATTTCTTGTCCTGTGATAAAAAGCCTTCTGTTTCCATCGCCAAACCTTTCAGGGGAGCATTTTCAACCGTTTGGCACCATTTTTGAGTGAGTTGCCGAAAGTGAGATTTTTGATGAAACTGTGACCCCGGGGCTTAGGGATTTTTTCAAAAAAATCTTTTTCTGCCGGTTAAGTTGTTGAGGGCTGATTTCTTGTCCTGTGTTAAAAAGCCTTCTGTTTCGACCGCGAAACCTTTCAGGGGCGCATTTTCAACCGTTTGGCACTATTTTTGAGTGAATTGCCGAAAGTCAGATTTTTGATGAAATTTTGACCCCAGAGCTTAGGGATTTTTCAAAAAAACCCTTTTCTGCCGGTTAAGTTGTTGAGGGCTGATTTCTTGTCCTGTGATAAAAAGCCTTCTGTTTCCATCGCCAAACCTTTCAGGGGAGCATTTTCAACCGTTTGGCACCATTTTTGAGTGAATTTCCGAAAGTCAGATTTTTGATGAAATTGTGACCCCGGGGCTTAGGGATTTTTTCAAAAAAATCTTTTTCTGCCGGTTAAGTTGTTGAGGGCTGATTTCTTGTCCTGTGATAAAAAGCCTTCTGTTTCCATCGCCAAACCTTTCAGTGGAGGATTTTCAACCGTTTGGCACCATTTTTGAGTGAATTGTTGAAAGTCAGATTTTTGATGAAATTGTGACCCCGGGGCTTAGGGATTTTTCAAAAAAATCTTTTTCTGCCGGTTAAGTTGTTGAGGGCTGATTTCTTGTCCAGTGATAAAAAAACCTTCCATTTCGACCGCCAAACCTCTCAGGGGAGCATTTGCAACCGTTTGGCAGCATTTTTGAGTGAATTGTCGAAAGTCAGATTTTTGATGAAATAGTGACCCCGGGGCTTAGGGATTTTTCCAGAAAAAACTTTTTCTTCCCTTTAAGTTGTTGAAGGTTGATTTCTTATCCAGTGATAAAAAACCTTCCATTTTGACCGCCAAACCTCTCAGCGGAGCATTTGCAACGGTTTGGCAGCATTTTTGAGTGAATTGTCGAAAGTCAGATTTTTGATGAAATTGTGACCCCGGGGATTAGGGATTTTTTCAAAAAAATCTTTTTCTGCCGGTTAAGTTGTCGAGGGCTGATTTCTTGTCCTGTGATAAAAAGCCTTCTGTTTCCATCGCCAAACCTTTCAGGGGAGCATTTTCAACCGTTTGGCACCATTTTTGAGTGAATTGCCGAAAGTCAGATTTTTGATGAAATTGTGACCCCGGGGCTTAGGGATTTTTTCAAAAAAAACTTTTTCTGCCGGTTAAGTTGTTGAGGGCTGATTTCTTGTCCTGTGATAAAAAGCCTTCTGTTTCCATCGCCAAACCTCTCGGGGGAGCATTGTCAACCGTTTGGCACCATTTTTGAGTGAATTGCCGAAAGTCAGATTTTTGATGAAATTGTGACCCCGGAGCTTAGGGATTTTTCAAAAAAACGTTTTCTGCCGGTTAAGTTGTTGAGGGGCTGATTTCTTGTCCTGTGTTAAAAAGCCTTCTGTTTCGACCGCGAAACCTTTCAGGGGAGCATTTTCAACCGTTTGGCACCATTTTTGAGTGAATTGCCGAAAGTCAGATTTTTGATGAAATTGTGACCCCGGGGCTTAGGGATTTTTTCAAAAAAATCTTTTTCTGCCGTTTATGTTGTCGAGGGCTGATTTCTTGTCCTGTGATAAAAAGCCTTCTGTTTCCATCGCCAAACCTCTCGGGGGAGCATTTTCAACCGTTTGGCACCATTTTCGAGTGAATTGCCGAAAGTCAGATTTTTGATGAAATTGTGACCCCGGGGCTTAGGGATTTTTTCAAAAAAATCTTTTTCTGCCGGTTAAGTTGTCGAGGGCTGATTTCTTGTCCTGTGATAAAAAGCCTTCTGTTTCCATCGCCAACCCTTTCAGGGGAGCATTTTGAACCGCTTGGCACCATTTTTGAGTGAATTGCCGAAAGTCAGATTTTTGATGAAACTGTGACCCCGGGGCTTAGGGATTTTTTCAAAAAAATCTTTTTCTGCCGGTTAAGTTGTCGAGGGCTGATTTCTTGTCCTGTGATAAAAAGCCTTCTGTTTCCATCGCCAAACCTCTCGGGGGAGCATATGCAACCGTTTGGCACCATTTTTGAGTGAATTGCCGAAAGTCAGATTTTTGATGAAATTGTGACCCCGGGGCTTAGGGACTTTTGCAAAAAAATCTTTTTCTGCCGGTTAAGTTGTCGAGGGCTGATTTCTTGTCCTGTGATAAAAAGCCTTCTGTTTCCATCGCCAAACCTTTCAGGGGAGAATTTTCAACCGCTTGGCACCATTTTTGAGTGAATTGCCGAAAGTGAGATTTTTGATGAAACTGGTCTGACCCCGGGGCTTAGGGATTTTTTCAAAAAAATCTTTTTCTGCCGCTTAAGTTGTTGAGGGCTGATTTCTTGTCCTGTGTTAAAAAGCCTTCTGTTTCCATCGCCAAACCTTTCAGGGGAGAATTTTCAACCGCTTGGCACCATTTTTGAGTGAGTTGCCGAAAGTCAGATTTTTGATGAAACTGTGACCCCGGGGCTTAGGGATTTTTTCAAAAAAATCTTTTTCTGCCGGTTAAGTTGTTGAGGGCTGATTTCTTGTCCTGTGTTAAAAAGCCTTCTGTTTCGACCGCGAAACCTTTCAGGGGCGCATTTTCAACCGTTTGGCACTATTTTTGAGTGAATTGCCGAAAGTCAGATTTTTGATGAAATTTTGACCCCAGAGCTTAGGGATTTTTCAAAAAAACCTTTTTCTGCCGGTTAAGTTGTCGAGGGCTGATTTCTTGTCCTGTGATAAAAAGCCTTCTGTTTCCATCGCCAAACCTTTCAGGCGAGCATTTTCAACCGTTTGGCACCATTTTTGAGTGAATTGCCGAAAGTCAGATTTTTGATGAAATTGTGACCCCGGGGCTTAGGGAGTTTTTCAAAAAAATCTTTTTCTGCCGGTTAAGTTGTTGAGGGCTGATTTCTTGTCCTGTGTTAAAAAGCCTTCTGTTTCGACCGCGAAACATTTCAGGGGCGAATTTTCAACCGTTTGGCACTATTTTTGAGCGAATTGCCGAAAGTCAGATTTTTGATGAAATTGTGACCCCGGAGCTTAGGGATTTTTCAAAAAAACCTTTTTCTGCTGGTTAAGTTGTTGAGGGCTGATTTCTTGTCCTGTGTTAAAAAGCCTTCTGTTTCGACCGTGAAACCTTTCAGGGGAGCATTTTCAACCGTTTGGCACCATTTTTGAGTGAATTGCCGAAAGTCAGATTTCTGATCAAATTGTGACCCCGGGGCTTAGGGATTTTTTCAAAAAAATCTTTTTCTGCCGGTTAAGTTGTCGAGGGCTGATTTCTTGTCCTGTGATAAAAAGCCTTCTGTTTCCATCGCCAAACCTTTCAGGGGAGCATTTTCAACCGTTTGGCACCATTTTTGAGTGAATTGCCGAAAGTCAGATTTTTGATGAAATTGTGACCCCGGGGCTTAGGGATTTTTGAAAAAAAATCTTTTTCTGCCAGTTAAGTTGTTGAGGGCTGATTTCTTGTCCAGTGACAAAAAACCTTCCATTTCGACTGCCAAACCTCTCAGGGGAGCATTTTCAACCGTTTGGCACCATTTTTGAGTGAATTTCCGAAAGTCAGATTTCTGATGAAATTGTGACCCCGGGGCTTATGGATTTTTTTTAAAAAAAACTTTTTCTGCCGGTTAAGTTGTGGAGGGCTGATTTCTTGTCCAGTGATAAAAAGCCTTCTGTTTCCATCGCCAAACCTTTCAGTGGAGCATTGTCAACCGTTTGGCACCATTTTTGAGTGAATTGCCGAAAGTCAGATTTTTGATGAAATTGTGACCCCGGGGCTTAGGGATTTTTCAAAAAAACCTTTTTCTGCCGGTTAAGTTGTTGAGGGCTGATTTCTTGTCCTGTGTTAAAAAGCCTTCTGTTTCGACCGCAAAACCTTTCAGGGGCGCATTTTCAACCGTTTGGCACCATTTTTGAGTGAATTGCCGAAAGTCAGATTGTTGATGAAATTGTGACCCCGGGGCTTAGGGATTTTTTCAAAAAAATCTTTTTCTGCCGGTTAAGTTGTTGAGGGCTGATTTCTTGTCCTGTGATAAAAAGCCTTCTGTTTCCATCGCCAAACCTCTCGGGGGAGCATATGCAACCGTTTGGCACCATTTTTGAGTGAATTGCCGAAAGTCAGATTTTTGATGAAATTGTGACCCCGGGGCTTAGGGATTTTTTCAAAAAAATCTTTTTCTGCCGGTTAAGTTGTTGAGGGCTGATTTCTTGTCCTGTGTTAAAAAGCCTTCTTTTTCGACCGCGAAACCTTTCAGGGTTGCATTTTCAACCGTTTGGCAGCATTTTTGAGTGAATTGCCGAAAGTCAGATTTTTGATGAAATTGTGACCCCGGAGCTTAGGGATTGTTCAAAAAAATCTTTTTCTGCCGGTTAAGTTGTTGAGGGCTGATTTCTTGTCCTGTGATAAAAAACCTTCCATTTCGACCGCCAAACCTCTCAGGGGAGCATTTGCAACCGTTCGGCACCATTTTTGAGTGAATTGCCGAAAGTCAGATTTTTGATGAAATTGTGACCCCGGGGCTTAGGGATTTTTTCAAAAAAATCTTTTTCTGCCGGTTTAGTTGTCGAGGGCTGATTTCTTGTCCAGTGATAAAAAACCTTCCATTTTGACCGCCAAACCTCTCAGGGGAACATTTGCAACCGTTTGGCAGCATTTTTGAGTGAATTGTCGAAAGTCAGATTTTTGATGAAATAGTGACCCCGGGGCTTAGGGATTTTTCCAGAAAAAACTTTTTCTGCCCTTTAAGTTGTTGAGGGCTGATTTCTTGTCCTGTGATAAAAACCCTTCTGTTTCCATCGCCAAACCTTTCAGTGGAGCATTGTCAACCGTTTGGCTCCATTTTTGAGTGAATTGCCGAAAGTCAGATTTTTGATGAAATTGTGACCCCGGGGCTTAGGGATTCTTCAAAAAAAAAAAATCTTTTCCTGCCGGTTAAGTTGTTGAGGGCTGATTTCTTATCCAGTGATAAAAAACCTTCCATTTTGACCGCCAAACCTCTCAGCGGAGCATTTGCAACGGTTTGGCAGCATTTTTGAGTGAATTGTCGAAAGTCAGATTTTTGATGAAATTGTGACCCCGGGGCTTAGGGATTTTTTCAAAAAAATCTTTTTCTGCCGGTTAAGTTGTCGAGGGCTGATTTCTTGTCCTGTGATAAAAAGCCTTCTGTTTCCATCGCCAAACCTTTCAGGGGAGCATTTTCAACCGTTTGGCACCATTTTTGAGTGAATTGCCGAAAGTCAGATTTTTGATGAAATTGTGACCCCGGGGCTTAGGGATATTTTCAAAAAAAACTTTTTCTGCCGATTAAGTTGTTGAGGGCTGATTTCTTGTCCTGTGATAAAAAGCCTTCTGTTTCCATCGCCAAACCTCTCGGGGGAGCATTGTCAACCGTTTGGCACCATTTTTGAGTGAATTGCCGAAAGTCAGATTTTTGATGAAATTGTGACCCCGGGGCTTAGGGATTGTTCAAAAAAATCTTTTTCTGCCGGTTAAGTTGTTGAGGGCTGATTTCTTGTCCTGTGTTAAAAGGCCTTCTGTTTCGACCGCGAAACCTTTCAGGGGAGCATTTTCAACCGTTTGGCACCATTTTTGAGTGAATTGCCGAAAGTCAGATTTTTGATGAAATTGTGACCCCTTGGCTTAGGGATTTTTTCAAAAAAGTCTTTTTCTGCCGGTTAAGTTGTTGAGGGCTGATTTCTTGTCCTGTGTTAAAAAGCCTTCTGTTTCGACCGCGAAACCTTTCAGGGTTGCATTTTCAACCGTTTGGCAGCATTTTTGAGTGAATTGCCGAAAGTCAGATTTTTGATGAAATTGTGACCCCGGAGCTTAGGGATTGTTCAAAAAAATCTTTTTCTGCCGGTTAAGTTCTTGAGGGCTCATTTCTTGTCCAGTGATAAAAAACCTTCCATTTCGACCGCCAAACCTCTCAGGGGAGCATTTGCAACCGTTCGGCACCATTTTTGAGTGAATTGCCGAAAGTCAGATTTTTGGTGAAATTGTGACCCCGGGGCTTAGGGATTTTTTCAAAAAAATCTTTTTCTGCCGGTTTAGTTGTCGAGGGCTGATTTCTTGTCCAGTGATAAAAAACCTTCCATTTCGACCGCCAAACCTCTCAGGGGAACATTTGCAACCGTTTGGCAGCATTTTTGAGTGAATTGTCGAACGTCAGATTTTTGGTGAAATCAAACCTTTCAGTGGAGCATTGTCAAGCGTTTGGCACCATTTTTGAGTGAATTGCCGAAAGTCAGATTTTTGATGTAATTGTGACCCCGGGGCTTAGGGATTTTTCAAAAAAACCTTTTTCTGCGGGTTAAGTTGTTGAGGGCTGATTTCTTGTCCTGTGTTAAAAAGCCTTCTGTTTCGACCGCGAAACCTTTCAGGGGCACATTTTCAACGGTTTGGCAGCATTTTTGAGTGAATTGTCGAAAGTCAGATTTTTGATGAAATTGTGACCCCGGAGCTTAGGGATTTTTCAAAAAAACCTTTTTCTGCCGGTTAAGTTGTCGAGGGCTGATTTCTTGTCCTGTGATAAAAACCCTTCTGTTTCCATCGCCAAACCTTTCAGTGGAGCATTGTCAACCGTTTGGCTCCATTTTTGAGTGAATTGCCGAAAGTCAGATTTTTGATGAAATTGTGACCCCGGGGCTTAGGGATTTTTCAAAAAAAAAAATCTTTTTCTGCCGGTTAAGTTGTTGAGGGCTGATTTCTTATCCAGTGATAAAAAACCTTCCATTTTGACCGCCAAACCTCTCAGGGGAGCATTTGCAACGGTTTGGCAGCATTTTTGAGTGAATTGTCGAAAGTCAGATTTTTGATGAAATTGTGACCCCGGGGCTTAGGGATTTTTTCAAAAAAATCTTTTTCTGCCGGTTAAGTTGTCGAGGGCTGATTTCTTGCTCTGAGATAAAAAGCCTTCTGTTTCGACCGCCAAACCTTTAAGAGGAGCATTTGCAACCATTTGGCACCATGTTTGAGTGAATTGCCGAACGTCAGATTTTTGATCAAATTGCGACCCCGGGGCTTAGGGATTTTTTCAAAAAAATCTTTTTCTGCCGGTTAAGTTGTCGAGGGCTGATTTCTTCTGAGATAAAAAGCCTTCTGTTTCCATCTCCAAACCTCTCAGGGGAGCATATGCAACCGTTTGGCACCATTTTTGAGTGAATTGCCGAAAGTCAGATTTTTCATGAAATTGTGACCCCGGGGGTTAGGGATTTTTTCAAAAAAATCTTTTTCTGCCGGTTAAGTTGTCGAGGGCTGATTTCTTGTCCTGTGTTCAAAAGCCTTCTGTTTCGACCGCGAAACCTTACAGGGGAGCATTTTCAACCGTTTGGCACCATTTTTGAGTGAATTGCCGAAAGTCAGATTTTTGATGAAATTGTGACCCTGGGGCCTAGGGATTTTTTCAAAAAAATGTTTTCTGCCGGTTAAGTTGTCGAGGGCCGATTTCTTGTCCTGTGATAAAAAGCTTTCTGTTTCCATCGCCAAACCTCTCAGGGGAGCATTTGCAACCGTTTGGCACCATTTTTGAGTGAATTGCCGAAAGTCAGATTTTTGATGAAATTGTGACCCCGGGGCTTAGGGATTTTTTCAAAAAAATCTTTTTCTGCCGGTTAAGTTGATGAGGGCTGATTTCCTGCTCTGAGATAAAAAGCCTTCTGTTTCGACCGCCAAATCTTTAAGAGGAGCATTTGCAACCATTTCGCACCATGTTTGAGTGAATTGCCGAACGTCAGATTTTCGATCAAATTGTGACCCCGGAGCTTAGGGATTTTTTCAAAAAAATCTTTTTCTGCCGGTTAAGTTGTCGAGGGCTGATTTCTTGTCCTGTGTTAAAAAGCCTTCTGTTTCGACCGCGAAACCTTTCAGGGGAGCATTTTCAACCGTTTGGCACCATTTTTGAGTGAATTGCCGAAAGTCAGATTTTTGATGAAATTGTGACCCCGTGGCTTAGGAATTTTTTCAAAAAAATCTTTTTCTGACGGTTAAGTTGATGAGGGCTGATTTCCTGCTCTGAGATAAAAAGCCTTCTGTTTCGACGGCGAAACCTTTCAGGGGTGCATTTTCAACCGTTTGGCACCATTTTTGAGTGAATTGCCGAAAGTCAGATTTTTGATGAAATTGTGACCCCGGGGCTTAGGGATTTTTGAAAAAACAATCTTTTTCTGCCGGTTAAGTTGTTGAGGGCTGATTTCTTGTCCTGTGATAAAAAGCCTTCTGTTTCCATCGCCAAACCTTTCAGTGGAGCATTTTCAACCGTTTGGCACCATTTTTGAGTGAATTTCCGAAAGTCAGATTTTTGATGAAATTGTGACCCCGGGGCTTAGGGATTTTTTTCAAAAAAAACTTTTTCTGCCGGTTAAGTTGTTGAGGGCTGATTTCTTGTCCTGTGATAAAAAGCCTTCTGTTTCCATCGCCAAACCTTTCAGTGGAGCATTTTCAACTGTTTGGCACCATTTTTGAGTGAATTGCCGAAAGTCAGATTTTTGATGAAATTTTGACCCCGGGGCTTAGGCATTTTTCAAAAAAATCTTTTTCTGCCGGTTAAGTTGTTGAGGGCTGATTTCTTGTCCAGTGATAAAAAACCTTCCATTTCGACTGCCAAACCTCTCAGGGGAGCATTTGCAACGGTTTGGCAGCATTTTTGAGTGAATTGTCGAAAGTCAGATTTTTGATGAAATTGTGACCCCGGGGCTTAGGGATTTTTTCAAAAAAATCTTTTTCTGCCGGTTAAGTTGTCGAGGGCTGATTTCTTGCTCTGAGATAAAAAGCCTTCTGTTTCGACCGCCAAACCTTTAAGAGGAGCATTTGCAACCATTTGGCACCATGTTTGAGTGAATTGCCGAACGTCAGATTTTTGATCAAATTGCGACCCCGGGGCTTAGGGATTTTTTCAAAAAAATCTTTTTCTGCCGGTTAAGTTGTCGAGGGCTGATTTCTTCTGAGATAAAAAGCCTTCTGTTTCCATCTCCAAACCTCTCAGGGGAGCATATGCAACCGTTTGGCACCATTTTTGAGTGAATTGCCGAAAGTCAGATTTTTCATGAAATTGTGACCCCGGGGGTTAGGGATTTTTTCAAAAAAATCTTTTTCTGCCGGTTAAGTTGTCGAGGGCTGATTTCTTGTCCTGTGTTCAAAAGCCTTCTGTTTCGACCGCGAAACCTTACAGGGGAGCATTTTCAACCGTTTGGCACCATTTTTGAGTGAATTGCCGAAAGTCAGATTTTTGATGAAATTGTGACCCTGGGGCCTAGGGATTTTTTCAAAAAAATGTTTTCTGCCGGTTAAGTTGTCGAGGGCCGATTTCTTGTCCTGTGATAAAAAGCTTTCTGTTTCCATCGCCAAACCTCTCAGGGGAGCATTTGCAACCGTTTGGCACCATTTTTGAGTGAATTGCCGAAAGTCAGATTTTTGATGAAATTGTGACCCCGGGGCTTAGGGATTTTTTCAAAAAAATCTTTTTCTGCCGGTTAAGTTGATGAGGGCTGATTTCCTGCTCTGAGATAAAAAGCCTTCTGTTTCGACCGCCAAATCTTTAAGAGGAGCATTTGCAACCATTTCGCACCATGTTTGAGTGAATTGCCGAACGTCAGATTTTCGATCAAATTGTGACCCCGGAGCTTAGGGATTTTTTCAAAAAAATCTTTTTCTGCCGGTTAAGTTGTCGAGGGCTGATTTCTTGTCCTGTGTTAAAAAGCCTTCTGTTTCGACCGCGAAACCTTTCAGGGGAGCATTTTCAACCGTTTGGCACCATTTTTGAGTGAATTGCCGAAAGTCAGATTTTTGATGAAATTGTGACCCCGTGGCTTAGGAATTTTTTCAAAAAAATCTTTTTCTGACGGTTAAGTTGATGAGGGCTGATTTCCTGCTCTGAGATAAAAAGCCTTCTGTTTCGACGGCGAAACCTTTCAGGGGTGCATTTTCAACCGTTTGGCACCATTTTTGAGTGAATTGCCGAAAGTCAGATTTTTGATGAAATTGTGACCCCGGGGCTTAGGGATTTTTGAAAAAACAATCTTTTTCTGCCGGTTAAGTTGTTGAGGGCTGATTTCTTGTCCTGTGATAAAAAGCCTTCTGTTTCCATCGCCAAACCTTTCAGTGGAGCATTTTCAACCGTTTGGCACCATTTTTGAGTGAATTTCCGAAAGTCAGATTTTTGATGAAATTTTGACCCCGGGGCTTAGGCATTTTTCAAAAAAATCTTTTTCTGCCGGTTAAGTTGTTGAGGGCTGATTTCTTGTCCAGTGATAAAAAACCTTCCATTTCGACCGCCAAACCTCTCAGGGGAGCATTTTCAACCGTTTGGCACCATTTTTGAGTGAATTGTCGAAAGTCAGATTTTTGATGAAATTGTGACCCCGGGGCTTAGGGATTTTTTCAAAAAAAATCTTTTTCTGCCGGTTAAGTTGTCGAGGGCTGATTTCTTGTCCTGTGATAAAAAGCCTTCCATTTCGACCGCCAAACCTCTCAGGGGAGCATTTGCAACCGTTTGGCAGCATTTTTGAGTGAATTGTCGAAAGTCAGATTTTTGATGAAATTGTGACCCCGGGGCTTAGGGATTTTTTCAAAAAAAATCTTTTTCTGCCGGTTAAGTTGTCGAGGGCTGATTTCTTGTCCTGTGATAAAAAGCCTTCTGTTTCCATCGCCAAACCTTTCAGGGGAGCATTTTCAACCGTTTGGCACCATTTTTGAGTGAATTGCCGAAAGTCAGATTTTTGATGAAATCGTGACCCCGGGGCTTAGGGATTTTTTCAAAAAAATCTTTGTCTGCCGGTTAAGTTGTTGAGGGCTGATTTCTTGTCCAGTGATAAAAAACCTTCCATTTCGACCGCCAAACCTCTCAGGGGAGCATTTTCAACCGTTTGGCACCATTTTTGAGTGAATTGCCGAAAGTCAGATTTTTGATGAAATTGTGACCCCGGGGCTTAGGGATTTTTTCAAAAAAAATCTTTTTCTGCCGGTTAAGTTGTCGAGGGCTGATTTCTTGTCCTGTGATAAAAAGCCTTCCATTTTGACCGCCAAACCTCTCAGGGGAGCATTTGCAACCGTTTGGCAGCATTTTTGAGTGAATTGTCGAAAGTCAGATTTTTGATGAAATTGTGACCCCGGGGCTTAGGGATTTTTTCAAAAAAAATCTTTTTCTGCCGGTTAAGTTGTCGAGGGCTGATTTCTTGTCCTGTGATAAAAAGCCTTCCATTTCGACCGCCAAACCTCTCAGGGGAGCATTTGCAACCGTTTGGCAGCATTTTTGAGTGAATTGTCGAAAGTCAGATTTTTGATGAAATTGTGACCCCGGGGCTTAGGGATTTTTTCAAAAAAAATCTTTTTCTGCCGGTTAAGTTGTCGAGGGCTGATTTCTTGTCCTGTGATAAAAAGCCTTCTGTTTCCATCGCCAAACCTTTCAGGGGAGCATTTTCAACCGTTTGGTACCATTTTTGAGTGAATTGCCGAAAGTCAGATTTTTGATGAAATCGTGACCCCGGGGCTTAGGGATTTTTTCAAAAAAATCTTTGTCTGCCGGTTAAGTTGTTGAGGGCTGATTTCTTGTCCAGTGATAAAAAACCTTCCATTTCGACCGCCAAACCTCTCAGGGGAGCATTTTCAACCGTTTGGCACCATTTTTGAGTGAATTGCCGAAAGTCAGATTTTTGATGAAATTGTGACCCCGGGGCTTAGGGATTTTTTCAAAAAAAACGTTTTCTGCCGGTTAAGTTGTTGAGGGCTGATTTCTTGTCCAGTGATAAAAAACCTTCCATTTCGACCGCCAAACCTCTCAGGGGAGCATTTTCAACCGTTTGGCACCATTTTTGAGTGAATTGCCGAAAGTCAGATTTTTGATGAAATTGTGACCCCGGGGCTTAGGGATTTTTTCAAAAAAACCTTTTTCTGCTGGTTAAGTTGTTGAGGGCTGATTTCTTGTCCTGTGTTAAAAGCCTTCTGTTTCGACCGCGAAACCTTTCAGGGGAGCATTTTCAACCGTTTGGCACCATTTTTGAGTGAATTGCCGAAAGTCAGATTTTTGATGAAATTGTGACCCCGGGGCTTAGGGATTTTTTCAAAAAAATCTTTTTCTGCCGGTTAAGTTGTTGAGGGCTGATTTCTTGTCCTGTGTTAAAAAGCCTTCTGTTTGGACCGCGAAACCTTTCAGGGGCACATTTTCAACCGTTTGGCACCATTTTTGAGTGAATTGCCGAAAGTCAGATTTTTGATGAAATTGTGACCCCGGGGCTTAGGGATTTTTTCAAAAAAATCTTTTTCTGCCGGTTAAGTTGTCGAGGGCTGATTTCTTGCTCTGAGATAAAAAGCCTTCTGTTTCGACCGCCAAACCTTTAAGAGGAGCATTTGCAACCATTTGGCACCATGTTTGAGTGAATTGCCGAACGTCAGATTTTTGATCAAATTGCGACCCCGGGGCTTAGGGATTTTTTCAAAAAAATCTTTTTCTGCCGGTTAAGTTGTCGAGGGCTGATTTCTTCTGAGATAAAAAGCCTTCTGTTTCCATCTCCAAACCTCTCAGGGGAGCATATGCAACCGTTTGGCACCATTTTTGAGTGAATTGCCGAAAGTCAGATTTTTCATGAAATTGTGACCCCGGGGGTTAGGGATTTTTTCAAAAAAATCTTTTTCTGCCGGTTAAGTTGTCGAGGGCTGATTTCTTGTCCTGTGTTAAAAAGCCTTCTGTTTCGACCGCGAAACCTTTCAGGGGAGCATTTTCAACCGTTTGGCACCATTTTTGAGTGAATTGCCGAAAGTCAGATTTTTGATGAAATTGTGACCCCGGGGCTTAGGGATTTTTTCAAAAAAATCTTTTTCTGCCGGTTAAGTTGTCGAGGGCTGATTTCTTGTCCTGTGATAAAAAGCCTTTTGTTTCCATTGCCAAACCTCTCAGGGGAGCATTTTCAACCGTTTGGCACCATTTTTGAGTGAATTGCCGAAAGTCAGATTTTTGATGAAATTGTGACCCCGGAGCTTAGGGATTGTTCAAAAAAATCTTTTTCTGCCGGTTAAGTTGTTGAGGGCTGATTTCTTGTCCAGTGATAAAAAACCTTCCATTTTGATGGCGAAACCTTTCAGGGGCGCATTTTCAACCGTTTGGCACCATTTTTGAGTGAATTGCCGAAAGTCAGATTTTTGATGAAATTGTGACCCCGGGGCTTAGGGATTTTTTCAAAAAAACCTTTTTCTGCTGGTTAAGTTGTTGAGGGCTGATTTCTTGTCCTGTGTTAAAAAGCCTTCTGTTTCGACCGCGAAACCTTTCAGGGGAGCATTTTCAACTGTTTGGCACCATTTTTGAGTGAATTGCCGAAAGTCAGATTTTTGATGAAATTGTGACCCCGGGGCTTAGGGATTTTTTCAAAAAAATCTTTTTCTGCAGGTTAAGTTGTTGAGGGCTGATTTCTTGTCCTGTGTTAAAAAGCCTTCTGTTTGGACCGCGAAACCTTTCAGGGGCACATTTTCAACCGTTTGGCACCATTTTTGAGTGAATTGCCGAAAGTCAGATTTTTGATGAAATTGTGACCCTGGGGCTTAGGGATTTTTTCAAAAAAATCTTTTTCTGCCGGTTAAGTTGTTGAGGGTTGATTTCTTGTCCTGTGTTAAAAAGCCTTCTGTTTCGACCGCGAAACATTTCAGGGGCGAATTTTCAACCGTTTGGCACTATTTTTGAGTGAATTGCCGAAAGTCAGATTTTTGATGAAATTGTGACCCCGGACCTTAGGGATTTTTCAAAAAAACCTTTTTCTGCCGATAAGTTGTTGAGAGCTGATTTCTTGTCCTGTGTTAAAAAGCCTTCTGTTTCGACCGCGAAACCTTTCAGGGGAGCATTTTCAACCGTTTGGCACCATTTTTGAGTGAATTGCCGAAAGTCAGATTTTTGATGAAATTGTGACCCCGGGGCTTAGGGATTTTTTCAAAAAAAATCTTTTTCTGCCGGTTAAGTTGTTGAGGGCTGATTTCTTGTCCTGTGTTAAAAAGCCTTCTGTTTCGACGGCGAAACCTTTCAGGGGCGCATTTTCAACCTTTTGGCACCATTTTTGAGTGAATTGCCGAAAGTCAGATTTTTGATGAAATTGTGACCCCGGGGCTTAGGGATTTTTTCAAAAAAATCTTTTTCTGCCGGTTAAGTTGTCGAGGGCTGATTTCTTGCTCTGAGATAAAAAGCCTTCTGTTTCGACCGCCAAACCTTTAAGAGGAGCATTTGCAACCATTTGGCACCATGTTTGAGTGAATTGCCGAACGTCAGATTTTTGATCAAATTGCGACCCCGGGGCTTAGGGATTTTTTCAAAAAAATCTTTTTCTGCCGGTTAAGTTGTCGAGGGCTGATTTCTTCTGAGATAAAAAGCCTTCTGTTTCCATCTCCAAACCTCTCAGGGGAGCATATGCAACCGTTTGGCACCATTTTTGAGTGAATTGCCGAAAGTCAGATTTTTCATGAAATTGTGACCCCGGGGGTTAGGGATTTTTTCAAAAAAATCTTTTTCTGCCGGTTAAGTTGTCGAGGGCTGATTTCTTGTCCTGTGTTAAAAAGCCTTCTGTTTCGACCGCGAAACCTTTCAGGGGAGCATTTTCAACCGTTTGGCACCATTTTTGAGTGAATTGCCGAAAGTCAGATTTTTGATGAAATTGTGACCCCGGGGCTTAGGGATTTTTTCAAAAAAATCTTTTTCTGCCGGTTAAGTTGTCGAGGGCTGATTTCTTGTCCTGTGATAAAAAGCCTTTTGTTTCCATTGCCAAACCTCTCAGGGGAGCATTTTCAACCGTTTGGCACCATTTTTGAGTGAATTGCCGAAAGTCAGATTTTTGATGAAATTGTGACCCCGGAGCTTAGGGATTGTTCAAAAAAATCTTTTTCTGCCGGTTAAGTTGTTGAGGGCTGATTTCTTGTCCAGTGATAAAAAACCTTCCATTTTGACGGCGAAACCTTTCAGGGGCGCATTTTCAACCGTTTGGCACCATTTTTGAGTGAATTGCCGAAAGTCAGATTTTTGATGAAATTGTGACCCCGGGGCTTAGGGATTTTTTCAAAAAAACCTTTTTCTGCTGGTTAAGTTGTTGAGGGCTGATTTCTTGTCCTGTGTTAAAAAGCCTTCTGTTTCGACCGCGAAACCTTTCAGGGGCACATTTTCAACCGTTTGGCACCATTTTTGAGTGAATTGCCGAAAGTCAGATTTTTGATGAAATTGTGACCCTGGGGCTTAGGGATTTTTTCAAAAAAATCTTTTTCTGCCGGTTAAGTTGTTGAGGGTTGATTTCTTGTCCTGTGTTAAAAAGCCTTCTGTTTCGACCGCGAAACATTTCAGGGGCGAATTTTCAACCGTTTGGCACTATTTTTGAGTGAATTGCCGAAAGTCAGATTTTTGATGAAATTGTGACCCCGGACCTTAGGGATTTTTCAAAAAAACCTTTTTCTGCCGATAAGTTGTTGAGAGCTGATTTCTTGTCCTGTGTTAAAAAGCCTTCTGTTTCGACCGCGAAACCTTTCAGGGGAGCATTTTCAACCGTTTGGCACCATTTTTGAGTGAATTGCCGAAAGTCAGATTTTTGATGAAATTGTGACCCCGGGGCTTAGGGATTTTTTCAAAAAAAATCTTTTTCTGCCGGTTAAGTTGTTGAGGGCTGATTTCTTGTCCTGTGTTAAAAAGCCTTCTGTTTCGACGGCGAAACCTTTCAGGGGCGCATTTTCAACCTTTTGGCACCATTTTTGAGTGAATTGCCGAAAGTCAGATTTTTGATGAAATTGTGACCCCGGGGCTTAGGGATTTTTTCAAAAAAATCTTTTTCTGCCGGTTAAGTTGTCGAGGGCTGATTTCTTGCTCTGAGATAAAAAGCCTTCTGTTTCGACCGCCAAACCTTTAAGAGGAGCATTTGCAACCATTTGGCACCATGTTTGAGTGAATTGCCGAACGTCAGATTTTTGATCAAATTGCGACCCCGGGGCTTAGGGATTTTTTCAAAAAAATCTTTTTCTGCCGGTTAAGTTGTCGAGGGCTGATTTCTTCTGAGATAAAAAGCCTTCTGTTTCCATCTCCAAACCTCTCAGGGGAGCATATGCAACCGTTTGGCACCATTTTTGAGTGAATTGCCGAAAGTCAGATTTTTCATGAAATTGTGACCCCGGGGGTTAGGGATTTTTTCAAAAAAATCTTTTTCTGCCGGTTAAGTTGTCGAGGGCTGATTTCTTGTCCTGTGTTAAAAAGCCTTCTGTTTCGACCGCGAAACCTTTCAGGGGAGCATTTTCAACCGTTTGGCACCATTTTTGAGTGAATTGCCGAAAGTCAGATTTTTGATGAAATTGTGACCCCGGGGCTTAGGGATTTTTTCAAAAAAATCTTTTTCTGCCGGTTAAGTTGTCGAGGGCTGATTTCTTGTCCTGTGATAAAAAGCCTTTTGTTTCCATTGCCAAACCTCTCAGGGGAGCATTTTCAACCGTTTGGCACCATTTTTGAGTGAATTGCCGAAAGTCAGATTTTTGATGAAATTGTGACCCCGGAGCTTAGGGATTGTTCAAAAAAATCTTTTTCTGCCGGTTAAGTTGTTGAGGGCTGATTTCTTGTCCAGTGATAAAAAACCTTCCATTTTGACGGCGAAACCTTTCAGGGGCGCATTTTCAACCGTTTGGCACCATTTTTGAGTGAATTGCCGAAAGTCAGATTTTTGATGAAATTGTGACCCCGGGGCTTAGGGATTTTTTCAAAAAAACCTTTTTCTGCTGGTTAAGTTGTTGAGGGCTGATTTCTTGTCCTGTGTTAAAAAGCCTTCTGTTTCGACCGCGAAACCTTTCAGGGGAGCATTTTCAACCGTTTGGCACCATTTTTGAGTGAATTGCCGAAAGTCAGATTTTTGATGAAATTGTGACCCCGGGGCTTAGGGATTTTTTCAAAAAAATCTTTTTCTGCCGGTTAAGTTGTTGAGGGCTGATTTCTTGTCCTGTGTTAAAAAGCCTTCTGTTTGGACCGCGAAACCTTTCAGGGGCACATTTTCAACCGTTTGGCACCATTTTTGAGTGAATTGCCGAAAGTCAGATTTTTGATGAAATTGTGACCCCGGGGCTTAGGGATTTTTTCAAAAAAATCTTTTTCTGCCGGTTAAGTTGTCGAGGGCTGATTTCTTGCTCTGAGATAAAAAGCCTTCTGTTTCGACCGCCAGACCTTTAAGAGGAGCATTTGCAACCATTTGGCACCATGTTTGAGTGAATTGCCGAACGTCAGATTTTTGATCAAATTGCGACCCCGGGGCTTAGGGATTTTTTCAAAAAAATCTTTTTCTGCCGGTTAAGTTGTCGAGGGCTGATTTCTTCTGAGATAAAAAGCCTTCTGTTTCCATCTCCAAACCTCTCAGGGGAGCATATGCAACCGTTTGGCACCATTTTTGAGTGAATTGCCGAAAGTCAGATTTTTCATGAAATTGTGACCCCGGGGGTTAGGGATTTTTTCAAAAAAATCTTTTTCTGCCGGTTAAGTTGTCGAGGGCTGATTTCTTGTCCTGTGTTAAAAAACCTTCCATTTCGACCGCCAAACCTCTCAGGGGAGCATTTTCAACCGTTTGGCACCATTTTTGAGTGAATTGCCGAAAGTCAGATTTTTGATGAAATTGTGACCCCGGGGCTTAGGGATTTTTTCAAAAAAATCTTTTTCTGCCGGTTAAGTTGTCGAGGGCTGATTTCTTGTCCTGTGATAAAAAGCCTTTTGTTTCCATTGCCAAACCATTCAGGGGAGCATTTTCAACCGTTTGGCACCATTTTTGAGTGAATTGCCGAAAGTCAGATTTTTGATGAAATTGTGACCCCGGGGCTTAGGGATTTTTGAAAAAAAATCTTTTTCTGCCGAATAAGTTGTTGAGGGCTGATTTCTTGTCCAGTGATAAGAAACCTTCCATTTCGACCGCCAAACCTCTCAGGGGAGCATTTTCAACCGTTTGGCACCATTTTTGAGTGAATTTCCGAAAGTCAGATTTTTGATGAAATTGTGACCCCGGGGCTTAGGGATTTTTTCAAAAAAATCTTTTTCTGCCGGTTAAGTTGTTGAGGGTTGATTTCTTGTCCTGTGTTAAAAAGCCTTCTGTTTCGACCGCGAAACATTTCAGGGGCGAATTTTCAACCGTTTGGCACTATTTTTGAGTGAATTGCCGAAAGTCAGATTTTTGATGAAATTGTGACCCCGGACCTTAGGGATTTTTCAAAAAAACCTGTTTCTGCCGATAAGTTGTTGAGAGCTGATTTCTTGTCCTGTGTTAAAAAGCCTTCTGTTTCGACCGCGAAACCTTTCAGGGGAGCATTTTCAACCGTTTGGCACCATTTTTGAGTGAATTGCCGAAAGTCAGATTTTTGATGAAATTGTGACCCCGGGGCTTAGGGATTTTTCAAAAAAACCTTTTTCTGCGGGTTAAGTTGTTGAGGGCTGATTTCTTGTCCTGTGTTAAAAAGCCTTCTGTTTCGACCGCGAAACCTTTCAGGGGCACATTTTCAACGGTTTGGCAGCATTTTTGAGTGAATTGTCGAAAGTCAGATTTTTGATGAAATTGTGACCCCGGAGCTTAGGGATTTTTCAAAAAAACCTTTTTCTGCGGGTTAAGTTGTCGAGGGCTGATTTCTTGTCCTGTGATAAAAACCCTTCTGTTTCCATCGCCAAACCTTTCAGTGGAGCATTGTCAACCGTTTGGCTCCATTTTTGAGTGAATTGCCGAAAGTCAGATTTTTGATGAAATTGTGACCCCGGGGCTTAGGGATTTTTCAAAAAAAAAAATCTTTTTCTGCCGGTTAAGTTGTTGAGGGCTGATTTCTTATCCAGTGATAAAAAACCTTCCATTTTGACCGCCAAACCTCTCAGCGGAGCATTTGCAACGGTTTGGCAGCATTTTTGAGTGAATTGTCGAAAGTCAGATTTTTGATGAAATTGTGACCCCGGGGCTTAGGGATTTTTTCAAAAAAATCTTTTTCTGCCGGTTAAGTTGTCGAGGGCTGATTTCTTGCTCTGAGATAAAAAGCCTTCTGTTTCGACCGCCAAACCTTTAAGAGGAGGGAGCATTTGCAACCATTTGGCACCATGTTTGAGTGAATTGCCGAACGTCAGATTTTTGATCAAATTGCGACCCCGGGGCTTAGGGATTTTTTCAAAAAAATCTTTTTCTGCCGGTTAAGTTGTCGAGGGCTGATTTCTTCTGAGATAAAAAGCCTTCTGTTTCCATCTCCAAACCTCTCAGGGGAGCATATGCAACCGTTTGGCACCATTTTTGAGTGAATTGCCGAAAGTCAGATTTTTCATGAAATTGTGACCCCGGGGGTTAGGGATTTTTTCAAAAAAATCTTTTTCTGCCGGTTAAGTTGTCGAGGGCTGATTTCTTGTCCTGTGTTCAAAAGCCTTCTGTTTCGACCGCGAAACCTTACAGGGGAGCATTTTCAACCGTTTGGCACCATTTTTGAGTGAATTGCCGAAAGTCAGATTTTTGATGAAATTGTGACCCTGGGGCCTAGGGATTTTTTCAAAAAAATGTTTTCTGCCGGTTAAGTTGTCGAGGGCCGATTTCTTGTCCTGTGATAAAAAGCTTTCTGTTTCCATCGCCAAACCTCTCAGGGGAGGATTTGCAACCGTTTGGCACCATTTTTGAGTGAATTGCCGAAAGTCAGATTTTTGATGAAATTGTGACCCCGGGGCTTAGGGATTTTTTCAAAAAAATCTTTTTCTGCCGGTTAAGTTGATGAGGGCTGATTTCCTGCTCTGAGATAAAAAGCCTTCTGTTTCGACCGCCAAATCTTTAAGAGGAGCATTTGCAACCATTTCGCACCATGTTTGAGTGAATTGCCGAACGTCAGATTTTCGATCAAATTGTGACCCCGGAGCTTAGGGATTTTTTCAAAAAAATCTTTTTCTGCCGGTTAACTTGTCGAGGGCTGATTTCTTGTCCTGTGTTAAAAAGCCTTCTGTTTCGACCGCGAAACCTTTCAGGGGAGCATTTTCAACCGTTTGGCACCATTTTTGAGTGAATTGCCGAAAGTCAGATTTTTGATGAAATTGTGACCCCGTGGCTTAGGAATTTTTTCAAAAAAATCTTTTTCTGACGGTTAAGTTGATGAGGGCTGATTTCCTGCTCTGAGATAAAAAGCCTTCTGTTGCGACGGCGAAACCTTTCAGGGGTGCATTTTCAACCGTTTGGCACCATTTTTGAGTGAATTGCCGAAAGTCAGATTTTTGATGAAATTGTGACCCCGGGGCTTAGGGATTTTTGAAAAAACAATCTTTTTCTGCCGGTTAAGTTGTTGAGGGCTGATTTCTTGTCCTGTGATAAAAAGCCTTCTGTTTCCATCGCCAAACCTTTCAGTGGAGCATTTTCAACCGTTTGGCACCATTTTTGAGTGAATTTCCGAAAGTCAGATTTTTGATGAAATTGTGACCCCGGGGCTTAGGGATTTTTTTCAAAAAAAAACTTTTTCTGCCGGTTAAGTTGTTGAGGGCTGATTTCTTGTCCTGTGATAAAAAGCCTTCTGTTTCCATCGCCAAACCTTTCAGTGGAGCATTTTCAACTGTTTGGCACCATTTTTGAGTGAATTGCCGAAAGTCAGATTTTTGATGAAATTTTGACCCCGGGGCTTAGGCATTTTTCAAAAAAATCTTTTTCTGCCGGTTAAGTTGTTGAGGGCTGATTTCTTGTCCAGTGATAAAAAACCTTCCATTTCGACCGCCAAACCTCTCAGGGGAGCATTTTCAACCGTTTGGCACCATTTTTGAGTGAATTGTCGAAAGTCAGATTTTTGATGAAATTGTGACCCCGGGGCTCAGGGATTTTTTCAAAAAAAATCTTTTTCTGCCGGTTAAGTTGTCGAGGGCTGATTTCTTGTCCTGTGATAAAAAGCCTTCCATTTCGACCGCCAAACCTCTCAGGGGAGCATTTGCAACCGTTTGGCAGCATTTTTGAGTGAATTGTCGAAAGTCAGATTTTTGATGAAATTGTGACCCCGGGGCTTAGGGATTTTTTCAAAAAAATCTTTTTCTGCCGGTTAAGTTGTCGAGGGCTGATTTCTTGTCCTGTGATAAAAAGCCTTCTGTTTCCATCGCCAAACCTTTCAGGGGAGCATTTTCAACCGTTTGGCACCATTTTTGAGTGAATTGCCGAAAGTCAGATTTTTGATGAAATTGTGACCCGGGGCTTAGGGATTTTTTCAAAAAAATCTTTTTCTGCCGGTTAAGTTGTTGAGGGTTGATTTCTTGTCCTGTGTTAAAAAGCCTTCTGTTTCGACCGCGAAACATTTCAGGGGCGAATTTTCAACCGTTTGGCACTATTTTTGAGTGAATTGCCGAAAGTCAGATTTTTGATGAAATTGTGACCCCGGACCTTAGGGATTTTTCAAAAAAACCTTTTTCTGCCGATAAGTTGTTGAGAGCTGATTTCTTGTCCTGTGTTAAAAAGCCTTCTGTTTCGACCGCGAAACCTTTCAGGGGAGCATTTTCAACCGTTTGGCACCATTTTTGAGTGAATTGCCGAAAGTCAGATTTTTGATGAAATTGTGACCCCGGGGCTTAGGGATTTTTTCAAAAAAAATCTTTTTCTTCCGGTTAAGTTGTTGAGGGCTGATTTCTTGTCCTGTGTTAAAAAGCCTTCTGTTTCGACGGCGAAACCTTTCAGGGGCGCATTTTCAACCGTTTGGCACCATTTTTGAGTGAATTGCCGAAAGTCAGATTTTTGATGAAATTGTGACCCCGGGGCTTAGGGATTTTTTCAAAAAAATCTTTTTCTGCCGGTTAAGTTGTCGAGGGCTGATTTCTTGCTCTGAGATAAAAAGCCTTCTGTTTCGACCGCCAAACCTTTAAGAGGAGCATTTGCAACCATTTGGCACCATGTTTGAGTGAATTGCCGAACGTCAGATTTTTGATCAAATTGCGACCCCGGGGCTTAGGGATTTTTTCAAAAAAATCTTTTTCTGCCGGTTAAGTTGTCGAGGGCTGATTTCTTCTGAGATAAAAAGCCTTCTGTTTCCATCTCCAAACCTCTCAGGGGAGCATATGCAACCGTTTGGCACCATTTTTGAGTGAATTGCCGAAAGTCAGATTTTTCATGAAATTGTGACCCCGGGGGTTAGGGATTTTTTCAAAAAAATCTTTTTCTGCCGGTTAAGTTGTCGAGGGCTGATTTCTTGTCCTGTGTTAAAAAGCCTTCTGTTTCGACCGCGAAACCTTTCAGGGGAGCATTTTCAACCGTTTGGCACCATTTTTGAGTGAATTGCCGAAAGTCAGATTTTTGATGAAATTGTGACCCCGGGGCTTAGGGATTTTTTCAAAAAAATCTTTTTCTGCCGGTTAAGTTGTCGAGGGCTGATTTCTTGTCCTGTGATAAAAAGCCTTTTGTTTCCATTGCCAAACCTCTCAGGGGAGCATTTTCAACCGTTTGGCACCATTTTTGAGTCAATTGCCGAAAGTCAGATTTTTGATGAAATTGTGACCCCGGAGCTTAGGGATTGTTCAAAAAAATCTTTTTCTGCCGGTTAAGTTGTTGAGGGCTGATTTCTTGTCCAGTGATAAAAAACCTTCCATTTTGACGGCGAAACCTTTCAGGGGCGCATTTTCAACCGTTTGGCACCATTTTTGAGTGAATTGCCGAAAGTCAGATTTTTGATGAAATTGTGACCCCGGGGCTTAGGGATTTTTTCAAAAAAACCTTTTTCTGCTGGTTAAGTTGTTGAGGGCTGATTTCTTGTCCTGTGTTAAAAAGCCTTCTGTTTCGACCGCGAAACCTTTCAGGGGAGCATTTTCAACCGTTTGGCACCATTTTTGAGTGAATTGCCGAAAGTCAGATTTTTGATGAAATTGTGACCCCGGGGCTTAGGGATTTTTTCAAAAAAATCTTTTTCTGCCGGTTAAGTTGTCGAGGGCTGATTTCTTGCTCTGAGATAAAAAGCCTTCTGTTTCGACCGCCAAACCTTTAAGAGGAGCATTTGCAACCATTTGGCACCATGTTTGAGTGAATTGCCGAACGTCAGATTTTTGATCAAATTGCGACCCCGGGGCTTAGGGATTTTTTCAAAAAAATCTTTTTCTGCCGGTTAAGTTGTCGAGGGCTGATTTCTTCTGAGATAAAAAGCCTTCTGTTTCCATCTCCAAACCTCTCAGGGGAGCATATGCAACCGTTTGGCACCATTTTTGAGTGAATTGCCGAAAGTCAGATTTTTCATGAAATTGTGACCCCGGGGGTTAGGGATTTTTTCAAAAAAATCTTTTTCTGCCGGTTAAGTTGTCGAGGGCTGATTTCTTGTCCTGTGTTAAAAAGCCTTCTGTTTCGACCGCGAAACCTTTCAGGGGAGCATTTTCAACCGTTTGGCACCATTTTTGAGTGAATTGCCGAAAGTCAGATTTTTGATGAAATTGTGACCCCGGGGCTTAGGGATTTTTTCAAAAAAATCTTTTTCTGCCGGTTAAGTTGTCGAGGGCTGATTTCTTGTCCTGTGATAAAAAGCCTTTTGTTTCCATTGCCAAACCTCTCAGGGGAGCATTTTCAACCGTTTGGCACCATTTTTGAGTCAATTGCCGAAAGTCAGATTTTTGATGAAATTGTGACCCCGGAGCTTAGGGATTGTTCAAAAAAATCTTTTTCTGCCGGTTAAGTTGTTGAGGGCTGATTTCTTGTCCAGTGATAAAAAACCTTCCATTTTGACGGCGAAACCTTTCAGGGGCGCATTTTCAACCGTTTGGCACCATTTTTGAGTGAATTGCCGAAAGTCAGATTTTTGATGAAATTGTGACCCCGGGGCTTAGGGATTTTTTCAAAAAAACCTTTTTCTGCTGGTTAAGTTGTTGAGGGCTGATTTCTTGTCCTGTGTTAAAAAGCCTTCTGTTTCGACCGCGAAACCTTTCAGGGGAGCATTTTCAACCGTTTGGCACCATTTTTGAGTGAATTGCCGAAAGTCAGATTTTTGATGAAATTGTGACCCCGGGGCTTAGGGATTTTTTCAAAAAAATCTTTTTCTGCCGGTTAAGTTGTTGAGGGCTGATTTCTTGTCCTGTGTTAAAAAGCCTTCTGTTTGGACCGCGAAACCTTTCAGGGGCACATTTTCAACCGTTTGGCACCATTTTTGAGTGAATTGCCGAAAGTCAGATTTTTGATGAAATTGTGACCCCGGGGCTTAGGGATTTTTTTCAAAACAATCTTTTTCTGCCGGTTAAGTTGTCGAGGGCTGATTTCTTGCTCTGAGATAAAAAGCCTTCTGTTTCGACCGCCAGACCTTTAAGAGGAGCATTTGCAACCATTTGGCACCATGTTTGAGTGAATTGCCGAACGTCAGATTTTTGATCAAATTGCGACCCCGGGGCTTAGGGATTTTTTCAAAAAAATCTTTTTCTGCCGGTTAAGTTGTCGAGGGCTGATTTCTTCTGAGATAAAAAGCCTTCTGTTTCCATCTCCAAACCTCTCAGGGGAGCATATGCAACCGTTTGGCACCATTTTTGAGTGAATTGCCGAAAGTCAGATTTTTCATGAAATTGTGACCCCGGGGGTTAGGGATTTTTTCAAAAAAATCTTTTTCTGCCGGTTAAGTTGTCGAGGGCTGATTTCTTGTCCTGTGTTAAAAAACCTTCCATTTCGACCGCCAAACCTCTCAGGGGAGCATTTTCAACCGTTTGGCACCATTTTTGAGTGAATTGCCGAAAGTCAGATTTTTGATGAAATTGTGACCCCGGGGCTTAGGGATTTTTTCAAAAAAATCTTTTTCTGCCGGTTAAGTTGTCGAGGGCTGATTTCTTGTCCTGTGATAAAAAGCCTTTTGTTTCCATTGCCAAACCATTCAGGGGAGCATTTTCAACCGTTTGGCACCATTTTTGAGTGAATTGCCGAAAGTCAGATTTTTGATGAAATTGTGACCCCGGGGCTTAGGGATTTTTGAAAAAAAATCTTTTTCTGCCGAATAAGTTGTTGAGGGCTGATTTCTTGTCCAGTGATAAAAAACCTTCCATTTCGACCGCCAAACCTCTCAGGGGAGCATTTTCAACCGTTTGGCACCATTTTTGAGTGAATTTCCGAAAGTCAGATTTTTGATGAAATTGTGACCCCGGGGCTTAGGGATTTTTTCAAAAAATCTTTTTCTGCCGGTTAAGTTGTTGAGGGTTGATTTCTTGTCCTGTGTTAAAAAGCCTTCTGTTTCGACCGCGAAACATTTCAGGGGCGAATTTTCAACCGTTTGGCACTATTTTTGAGTGAATTGCCGAAAGTCAGATTTTTGATGAAATTGTGACCCCGGACCTTAGGGATTTTTCAAAAAAACCTTTTTCTGCCGATAAGTTGTTGAGAGCTGATTTCTTGTCCTGTGTTAAAAAGCCTTCTGTTTCGACCGCGAAACCTTTCAGGGGAGCATTTTCAACCGTTTGGCACCATTTTTGAGTGAATTGCCGAAAGTCAGATTTTTGATGAAATTGTGACCCCGGGGCTTAGGGATTTTTTCAAAAAAAATCTTTTTCTGCCGGTTAAGTTGTTGAGGGCTGATTTCTTGTCCTGTGTTAAAAAGCCTTCTGTTTCCATTGCCAAACCTCTCAGGGGAGCATTTTCAACCGTTTGGCACCATTTTTGAGTGAATTGCCGAAAGTCAGATTTTTGATGAAATTGTGACCCCGGAGCTTAGGGATTGTTCAAAAAAATCTTTTTCTGCCGGTTAAGTTGTTGAGGGCTGATTTCTTGTCCAGTGATAAAAAACCTTCCATTTTGACGGCGAAACCTTTCAGGGGCGCATTTTCAACCGTTTGGCACCATTTTTGAGTGAATTGCCGAAAGTCAGATTTTTGATGAAATTGTGACCCCGGGGCTTAGGGATTTTTTCAAAAAAACCTTTTTCTGCTGGTTAAGTTGTTGAGGGCTGATTTCTTGTCCTGTGTTAAAAAGCCTTCTGTTTCGACCGCGAAACCTTTCAGGGGAGCATTTTCAACCGTTTGGCACCATTTTTGAGTGAATTGCCGAAAGTCAGATTTTTGATGAAATTGTGACCCCGGGGCTTAGGGATTTTTTCAAAAAAATCTTTTTCTGCCGGTTAAGTTGTTGAGGGCTGATTTCTTGTCCTGTGTTAAAAAGCCTTCTGTTTGGACCTCGAAACCTTTCAGGGGCACATTTTCAACCGTTTGGCACCATTTTTGAGTGAATTGCCGAAAGTCAGATTTTTGATGAAATTGTGACCCCGGGGCTTAGGGATTTTTGAAAAAAAATCTTTTTCTGCCGGTCAAGTTGTCGAGGGCTGATTTCTTGCTCTGAGATAAAAAGCCTTCTGTTTCGACCGCCAGACCTTTAAGAGGAGCATTTGCAACCATTTGGCACCATGTTTGAGTGAATTGCCGAACGTCAGATTTTTGATCAAATTGCGACCCCGGGGCTTAGGGATTTTTTCAAAAAAATCTTTTTCTGCCGGTTAAGTTGTCGAGGGCTGATTTCTTCTGAGATAAAAAGCCTTCTGTTTCCATCTCCAAACCTCTCAGGGGAGCATATGCAACCGTTTGGCACCATTTTTGAGTGAATTGCCGAAAGTCAGATTTTTCATGAAATTGTGACCCCGGGGGTTAGGGATTTTTTCAAAAAAATCTTTTTCTGCCGGTTAAGTTGTCGAGGGCTGATTTCTTGTCCTGTGTTAAAAAACCTTCCATTTCGACCGCCAAACCTCTCAGGGGAGCATTTTCAACCGTTTGGCACCATTTTTGAGTGAATTGCCGAAAGTCAGATTTTTGATGAAATTGTGACCCCGGGGCTTAGGGATTTTTTCAAAAAAATCTTTTTCTGCCGGTTAAGTTGTCGAGGGCTGATTTCTTGTCCTGTGATAAAAAGCCTTTTGTTTCCATTGCCAAACCATTCAGGGGAGCATTTTCAACCGTTTGGCACCATTTTTGAGTGAATTGCCGAAAGTCAGATTTTTGATGAAATTGTGACCCCGGGGCTTAGGGATTTTTGAAAAAAAATCTTTTTCTGCCGAATAAGTTGTTGAGGGCTGATTTCTTGTCCAGTGATAAAAAACCTTCCATTTCGACCGCCAAACCTCTCAGGGGAGCATTTTCAACCGTTTGGCACCATTTTTGAGTGAATTTCCGAAAGTCAGATTTTTGATGAAATTGTGACCCCGGGGCTTAGGGATTTTTTCAAAAAAATCTTTTTCTGCCGGTTAAGTTGTTGAGGGTTGATTTCTTGTCCTGTGTTAAAAAGCCTTCTGTTTCGACGGCGAAACCATTCAGGGGCGAATTTTCAACCGTTTGGCACTATTTTTGAGTGAATTGCCGAAAGTCAGATTTTTGATGAAATTGTGACCCCGGACCTTAGGGATTGTTCAAAAAAATCTTTTTCTGCCG
>NW_028148623.1:0-58000 GCF_965153285.1 Podarcis tiliguerta | reverse complement strand
GTGAATTGCAGAACGTCAGATTTTTGCTGAAATTGTGACCGCGCGGCTTAGGGATTTTTTCAAAAAAAGTTGTTCAGACGTCGAGGGCTAATTCTGTTTCTCATAGTAAAAACCCATCTGTTTCCACCGAAAAAGCTTTCAGGGGATCGTTTGCAACACTTTGGCACCATTTTTGAGTGAATTGCAGAATGTCAGATTTTTGATGAAATTGTGACCGCGCGGCTTAGGGATTTTTTCAAAAAAAGTTGTTCAGACGTCGAGGGCTAATTTTGTTTCCCATGATAAAAACCCATCTGTTTCCACCGAAAAAGCTTTCAGGGGATCGTTTGCAACACTTTGGCACCATTTTTGAGTGAATTGCAGAACGTCAGATTTTTGCTGAAATTGTGACCGCGCGGCTTAGGGATTTTTTCAAAAAAAGTTTTTCAGACGTCGAGGGCTAATTCTTTTTCCCATGATAAAAACCCATCTGTTTCCACCGAAAAAGCTTTCCGGAGATCGTTTCCAACACTTTGGCACCATTTTTGAGTGAATTGCAGAACGTCGGATTTTTGCTGAAATTGTGACCGCGCGGCTTAGGGATTTTTTCAAAAAAAGTTGTTCAAACGGCTGATTCTGTTTCCCATGATAAAAACCCATCTGTTTCCACCGAAAAAGCTTTCAGGGGATCGTTTGCAAATGTTTGGCACCATTTTTGAGTGAATTGCAGAACGTCAGATTTTTGCTGAAATTGTGACCGCGCGGCTTAGGGATTTTTTCAAAAAAAGTTGTTCAGACGTCGAGGGCTAATTCTGTTTCCCATGATAAAAACCCATGTGTTTCCACCGAAAAAGCTTTCAGGAGATCGTTTGCAACACTTTGGCACCATTTTTGAGTGAATTGCAGAACGTCAGATTTTTGCTGAAATTGTGACCGCGCGGCTTAGGGATTTTTTCAAAAAAAGTTGTTCAGACGTCGAGGGCTAATTTTGTTTCCCATGATAAAAACCCATCTGTTTCCACCTAAAAAGCTTTCAGGAGATTGTTTGCAACACTTTGGCACCATTTTTGAGTGAATTGCAGAACGTCAGATTTTTGCTGAAATTGCGACCGCGCGGCGTAGGGATTTTTTCAAAAAAACTTGTTCAGACGTCGAGGGCTAATTCTGTTTCCCATGATACAAACCCATCTGTTTCCACCTAAAAAGCTTTCAGGAGATTGTTTGCAACACTTTGGCACCATTTTTGAGTGAATTGCAGAACGTCAGATTTTTGCTGAAATTGCGACCGCGCGGCGTAGGGATTTTTTCAAAAAAAGTTGTTCAGACGTCGAGGGCTAATTCTGTTTCCCATGATACAAACCCATCTGTTTCCACCGAAAAAGCTTTCAGGGCATCGTTTGCAACACTTTGGCACCATTTTTGAGTGAATTGCAGAACGTCAGATTTTTGCTGAAATTGTGACCGCGTGGCTTAGGGATTTTTTCAAAAAAAGTTGTTCAGACGTCGAGGGCTAATTTTGTTTCCCATGATAAAAACCCATCTGTTTCCACCGAAAAAGCTTTCAGGAGATCGTTTGCAACACTTTGGCACCATTTTTGAGTGAATTGCAGAACGTCGGATTTTTGCTGAAATTGTGACCGCGCGGCTTAGGGATTTTTTCAAAAAAAGTTGTTCAAACGGCTGATTCTGTTTCCCATGATAAAAACCCATCTGTTTCCACCGAAAAAGCTTTCAGGGGATCGTTTGCAAATGTTTGGCACCATTTTTGAGTGAATTGCAGAACGTCAGATTTTTGCTGAAATTGTGACCGCGCGGCTTAGGGATTTTTTCAAAAAAAGTTGTTCAGACGTCGAGGGCTAATTCTGTTTCCCATGATAAAAACCCATGTGTTTCCACCGAAAAAGCTTTCAGGAGATCGTTTGCAACACTTTGGCACCATTTTTGAGTGAATTGCAGAACGTCAGATTTTTGCTGAAATTGTGACCGCGCGGCTTAGGGATTTTTTCAAAAAAAGTTGTTCAGACGTCGAGGGCTAATTTTGTTTCCCATGATAAAAACCCATCTGTTTCCACCTAAAAAGCTTTCAGGAGATTGTTTGCAACACTTTGGCACCATTTTTGAGTGAATTGCAGAACGTCAGATTTTTGCTGAAATTGCGACCGCGCGGCGTAGGGATTTTTTCAAAAAAACTTGTTCAGACGTCGAGGGCTAATTCTGTTTCCCATGATACAAACCCATCTGTTTCCACCTAAAAAGCTTTCAGGAGATTGTTTGCAACACTTTGGCACCATTTTTGAGTGAATTGCAGAACGTCAGATTTTTGCTGAAATTGCGACCGCGCGGCGTAGGGATTTTTTCAAAAAAAGTTGTTCAGACGTCGAGGGCTAATTCTGTTTCCCATGATACAAACCCATCTGTTTCCACCGAAAAAGCTTTCAGGGCATCGTTTGCAACACTTTGGCACCATTTTTGAGTGAATTGCAGAACGTCAGATTTTTGCTGAAATTGTGACCGCGTGGCTTAGGGATTTTTTCAAAAAAAGTTGTTCAGACGTCGAGGGCTAATTTTGTTTCCCATGATAAAAACCCATCTGTTTCCACCGAAAAAGCTTTCAGGAGATCGTTTGCAACACTTTGGCACCATTTTTGAGTGAATTGCAGAACGTCAGATTGTTGCTGAAATTGTGACCGCGCGGCTTAGGGATTTTTTTCAAAAAATGTTGTTCAGACGTCGAGGGCTAATTCTGTTTCCCATGATAAAAAACCATCTGTTTCCACCGAAAAAGCTTTCAGGAGATCGTTTGCAACACTTTGGCACCATTTTTGAGTGAACTGCAGAACGTCAGATTTTTGCTGAAATTGTGACCGCGCGGCTTAGGGATTTTTTCAAAAAAAGTTGTTCAGACGTCGAGGGCTAATTCTGTTTCTCATAGTAAAAACCCATCTGTTTCCACCGAAAAAGCTTTCAGGGGATCGTTTGCAACACTTTGGCACCATTTTTGAGTGAATTGCAGAATGTCAGATTTTTGATGAAATTGTGACCGCGCGGCTTAGGGATTTTTTCAAAAAAAGTTGTTCAGACGTCGAGGGCTAATTTTGTTTCCCATGATAAAAACCCATCTGTTTCCACCGAAAAAGCTTTCAGGGGATCGTTTGCAACACTTTGGCACCATTTTTGAGTGAATTGCAGAACGTCAGATTTTTGATGAAATTGTGACCGCGCGGCTTAAGGATTTTTCAAAAAAAGTTGTTCAGACGTCGAGGGCTAATTTTGTTTCCCATGATAAAAACCCATCTGTTTCCACCGAAAAAGCTTTCAGGGGATCGTTTGCAACACTTTGGCACCATTTTTGAGTGAATTGCAGAACGTCAGATTTTTGCTGAAATTGTGACCGCGCGGCTTAGGGATTTTTTCAAAAAAAGTTGTTCAGACGTCGAGGGCTAATTTTGTTTCCCATGATAAAAACCCATTTGTTTCCACCGAAAAAGCTTTCAGGATATCGTTTGCAACACTTTGGCACCATTTTTGAGTGAATTGCAGAACGTCAGATTTTTGCTGAAATTGTGACCGCACGGCTTAGGGATTTTTTCAAAAAAAGTTTTTCAGACGTCGAGGGCTAATTCTTTTTCCCATGATAAAAACCCATCTGTTTCCACCGAAAAAGCTTTCCGGAGATCGTTTCCAACACTTTGGCACCATTTTTGAGTGAATTGCAGAACGTCGGATTTTTGCTGAAATTGTGACCGCGCGGCTTAGGGATTTTTTCAAAAAAAGTTGTTCAGACGTCTGATTCTGTTTCCCATGATAAAAACCCATCTGTTTCCACCGAAAAAGCTTTCAGGGGATCGTTTGCAAATGTTTGGCACCATTTTTGAGTGAATTGCAGAACGTCAGATTTTTGCTGAAATTGTGACCGCGCGGCTTAGGGATTTTTTCAAAAAAAGTTGTTCAGACGTCGAGGGCTAATTCTGTTTCCCATGATAAAAACCCATGTGTTTCCACCGAAAAAGCTTTCAGGAGATCGTTTGCAACACTTTGGCACCATTTTTGAGTGAATTGCAGAACGTCAGATTTTTGCTGAAATTGTGACCGCGCGGCTTAGGGATTTTTTCAAAAAAAGTTGTTCAGACGTCGAGGGCTAATTTTGTTTCCCATGATAAAAACCCATCTGTTTCCACCTAAAAAGCTTTCAGGAGATTGTTTGCAACACTTTGGCACCATTTTTGAGTGAATTGCAGAACGTCAGATTTTTGCTGAAATTGCGACCGCGCGGCGTAGGGATTTTTTCAAAAAAAGTTGTTCAGACGTCGAGGGCTAATTCTGTTTCCCATGATACAAACCCATCTGTTTCCACCGAAAAAGCTTTCAGGGCATCGTTTGCAACACTTTGGCACCATTTTTGAGTGAATTGCAGAACGTCAGATTTTTGCTGAAATTGTGACCGCGCGGCTTAGGGATTTTTTCAAAAAAAGTTGTTCAGACGTCGAGGGCTAATTTTGTTTCCCATGATAAAAACCCATCTGTTTCCACCGAAAAAGCTTTCAGGAGATCGTTTGCAACACTTTGGCACCATTTTTGAGTGAATTGCAGAACGTCAGATTTTTGCTGAAATTGTGACCGCGCGGCTTAAGGATTTTTCAAAAAAAGTTGTTCAGACGTCGAGGGCTAATTTTGTTTCCCATGATAAAAACCCATCTGTTTCCACCGAAAAAGCTTTCAGGGGATCGTTTGCAACACTTTGGCACCATTTTTGAGTGAATTGCAGAACGTCAGATTTTTGCTGAAATTGTGACCGCGCGGCTTAGGGATTTTTTCAAAAAAAGTTGTTCAGACGTCGAGGGCTAATTTTGTTTCCCATGATAAAAACCCATTTGTTTCCACCGAAAAAGCTTTCAGGATATCGTTTGCAACACTTTGGCACCATTTTTGAGTGAATTGCAGAACGTCAGATTTTTGCTGAAATTGTGACCGCACGGCTTAGGGATTTTTTCAAAAAAAGTTTTTCAGACGTCGAGGGCTAATTCTTTTTCCCATGATAAAAACCCATCTGTTTCCACCGAAAAAGCTTTCCGGAGATCGTTTCCAACACTTTGGCACCATTTTTGAGTGAATTGCAGAACGTCGGATTTTTGCTGAAATTGTGACCGCGCGGCTTAGGGATTTTTTCAAAAAAAGTTGTTCAGACGGCTGATTCTGTTTCCCATGATAAAAACCCATCTGTTTCCACCGAAAAAGCTTTCAGGGGATCGTTTGCAAATGTTTGGCACCATTTTTGAGTGAATTGCAGAACGTCAGATTTTTGCTGAAATTGTGACCGCGCGGCTTAGGGATTTTTTCAAAAAAAAGTTGTTCAGACGTCGAGGGCTAATTTTGTTTCCCATGATGAAAACCCATCTGTTTCCACCGAAAAAGCTTTCAGGGGATCGTTTGCAACACTTTGGCACCATTTTTGAGTGAATTGCAGAACGTCAGATTTTTGATGAAATAGTGACCGCGCGGCTTAAGGATTTTTCAAAAAAAGTTGTTCAGACGTCGAGGGCTAATTTTGTTTCCCATGACAAAAACCGATCTGTTTCCACCGAAAAAGCTTTCAGGGGATCGTTTGCAACACTTTGGCACCATTTTTGAGTGAATTGCAGAACGTCAGATTTTTGCTGAAATTGTGACCGCGCGGCTTAGGGATTTTTTCAAAAAAAGTTGTTCAGACGTCGAGGGCTAATTCTTTTTCCCATGATAAAAACCCATCTGTTTCCACCGAAAAAGCTTTCCGGAGATCGTTTCCAACACTTTGGCACCATTTTTGAGTGAATTGCAGAACGTCGGATTTTTGCTGAAATTGTGACCGCGCGGCTTAGGGATTTTTTCAAAAAAAAAGTTGTTCAGACGGCTGATTCTGTTTCCCATGATAAAAATCCATGTGTTTCCACCGAAAAAGCTTTCAGGAGATCGTTTGCAACACTTTGGCACCATTTTTGAGTGAATTGCAGAACGTCAGATTTTTGCTGAAATTGTGACCGCGCGGCTTAGGGATTTTTTCAAAAAAAGTTGTTCAGACGTCGAGGGCTACTTCTTTTTCCCATGATAAAAACCCATCTGTTTCCACCGAAAAAGCTTTCCGGAGATCGGTTGCAACACTTTGGCACCATTTTTGAGTGAATTGCAGAACGTCAGATTTTTGCTGAAATTGTGACCGCGCGGCTTAGGGATTTTTTCAAAAAAAGTT
Organism: Podarcis tiliguerta; assembly: GCF_965153285.1. Classification (NCBI taxonomy): domain Eukaryota; kingdom Metazoa; phylum Chordata; class Lepidosauria; order Squamata; family Lacertidae; genus Podarcis; species Podarcis tiliguerta. The sequence continues at coordinate 51,798 of NW_028148623.1, read as the reverse complement.
GTTCAGACGTCGAGGGCTAATTCTGTTTCCCATGATAAAAACCCATGTGTTTCCACCGAAAAAGCTTTCAGGAGATCGTTTGCAACACTTTGGCACCATTTTTGAGTGAATTGCAGAACGTCAGATTTTTGCTGAAATTGTGACCGCGCGGCTTAGGGATTTTTTCAAAAAAAGTTGTTCAGACGTCGAGGGCTAATTCTGTTTCCCATGATAAAAACCCATCTGTTTCCACCGAAAAAGCTTTCAGGAGATCGTTTGCAAATGTTTGGCACCATTTTTGAGTGAATTGCAGAACGTCAGATTTTTGCTGAAATTGTGACCGCGCGGCTTAGGGATTTTTTCAAAAAAAGTTGTTCACACGTCGAGGGTTAATACTGTTTCTCATAGTAAAAACCCATCTGTTTCCACCGAAAAAGCTTTCAGGGGATCGTTTGCAACACTTTGGCACCATTTTTGAGTGAATTGCAGAATGTCAGATTTTTGCTGAAATTGTGACCGCGCGGCTTAGGGATTTTTTCAAAAAAAGTTGTTCAGACGTCGAGGGCTAATTGTTTTTCCCATGATAAAAACCCATGTGTTTCCACCGAAAAAGCTTTCCGGAGATCGTTTGCAACACTTTGGCACCATTTTTGAGTGAATTGCAGAACGTCAGATTTTTGATGAAATTGTGACCGCGCGGCTTAGGGATTTTTTCAAAAAAAGTTGTTCAGACGTCGAGGGCTAATTTTGTTTCCCATGATAAAAACCCATCTGTTTCCACCTAAAAAGCTTTCAGGAGATTGTTTGCAACACTTTGGCACCATTTTTGAGTGAATTGCAGAACGTCAGATTTTTGCTGAAATTGCGACCGCGCTGCGTAGGGATTTTTTCAAAAAAAGTTGTTCAGACGTCGAGGGCTAATTCTGTTTCCCATGATACAAACCCATCTGTTTCCACCGAAAAAGCTTTCAGGGCATCGTTTGCAACACTTTGGCAAAATTTTTGAGTGAATTGCAGAACGTCAGATTTTTGCTGAAATTGTGACCGCGCGGCTTAGGGATTTTTTCAAAAAAAGTTGTTCAGACGTCGAGGGCTAATTTTGTTTCCCATGATAAAAACCCATCTGTTTCCACCGAAAAAGCTTTCAGGAGATCGTTTGCAACACTTTGGCACCATTTTTGAGTGAATTGCAGAACGTCAGATTTTTGATGAAATTGTGACCGCGCGGCTTAGGGATTTTTTTCAAAAAATGTTGTTCAGACGTCGAGGGCTAATTCTGTTTCCCATGATAAAAAACCATCTGTTTCCACCGAAAAAGCTTTCAGGAGATCGTTTGCAACACTTTGGCACCATTTTTGAGTGAATTGCAGAACGTCAGATTTTTGATGAAATTGTGACCGCGCGGCTTAGGGATTTTTTCAAAAAAAGTTGTTCAGACGTCGAGGGCTAATTCTTTTTCCCATGATAAAAACCCATCTGTTTCCACCGAAAAAGCTTTCCGGAGATCGGTTGCAACACTTTGGCACCATTTTTGAGTGAATTGCAGAACGTCAGATTTTTGCTGAAATTGTGACCGCGCGGCTTAGGGATTTTTTCAAAAAAGGTTGTTCAGACGTCGAGGGCTAATTTTGTTTCCCATGATAAAAACCCATCTGTTTCCACCGAAAAAGCTTTCAGGAGATCGTTTGCAACACTTTGGCACCATTTTTGAGTGAATTGCAGAACGTCAGATTTTTGCTGAAATTGTGACCGCGCGGCTTAGGGATTTTTTCAAAAAAAGTTGTTCAGACGTCGAGGGCTAATTCTGTTTCCCATGATACAAACCCATCTGTTTCCACCGAAAAAGCTTTCAGGGGATCGTTTGCAACACTTTGGCACCATTTTTGAGTGAATTGCAGAACGTCAGATTTTTGCTGAAATTGTGACCGCGCGGCTTAGGGATTTTTTCAAAAAAAGTTGTTCAGACGTCGAGGGCTAATTCTGTTTCTCATAGTAAAAACCCATCTGTTTCCACCGAAAAAGCTTTCAGGGGATCGTTTGCAACACTTTGGCACCATTTTTGAGTGAATTGCAGAACGTCAGATTTTTGCTGAAATTGTGACAGCGCGGCTTAGGGATATTTTCAAAAAAAGTTGTTCAGACGTCGAGGGCTAATTCTGTTTCTCATAGTAAAAACCCATCTGTTTCCACCGAAAAAGCTTTCAGGGGATCGTTTGCAGCACTTTGGCACCATTTTTGAGTGAATTGCAGAACGTCAGATTTTTCATGAAATTGTGACCGCGCGGCTTAGGGATTTTTTCAAAAAAAGTTGTTCACACGTCGACGGCTAATTCTGTTTCCCATAGTAAAAACCCATCTGTTTCCACCGAATAAGCTTTCAGGGGATCGTTTGAAACACTTTGGCACCATTTTTGAGTGAATTGCAGAACGTCAGATTTTTGCTGAAATTGTGACCACGCGGCTTAAGGATTTTTCAAAAAAAGTTGTTCAGACGTCGAGGGCTAATTTTGTTTCCCATGATAAAAACCCATCTGTTTCCATCGAAAAAGCTTTCAGGTGATCGTTTGCAACAGTATGGCACCATTTTTGAGTGAATTGCAGAACGTCAGATTTTTGCTGAAATTGTGACCGCGCGGCTTAGGGATTTTTTCAAAAAAAGTTGTTCAGACGTCGAGGGCTAATTCTGTTTCCCATGATAAAAACCCATCTGTTTCCAACGAAAAAGCTTTCAGGGGATCGTTTGCAAATGTTTGGCACCATGTTTGAGTGAATTGCAGAACGTCAGATTTTTGGTGAAATTGTGACCGCGCGGCTTAGGGATTTTTTCAAAAAAAAGTTGTTCAGACGTCGAGGGCTAATTTTGTTTCCCATGATAAAAACCCATCTGTTTCCACCGAAAAAGCTTTCAGGGGATCGTTTGCAACACTTTGGCACCATTTTTGAGTGAATTGCAGAACGTCAGATTTTTGATGAAATTGTGACCGCGCGGCTTAAGGATTTTTCAAAAAAAGTTGTTCAGACGTCGAGGGCTAATTTTGTTTCCCATGATAAAAACCCATCTGTTTCCACCGAAAAAGCTTTCAGGGGATCGTTTGCAACACTTTGGCACCATTTTTGAGTGAATTGCAGAACGTCAGATTTTTGCTGAAATTGTGACCGCGCGGCTTAGGGATTTTTTCAAAAAAAGTTGTTCAGACGTCGAGGGCTAATTTTGTTTCCCATGATAAAAACCCATCTGTTTCCACCGAAAAAGCTTTCAGGAGATCGTTTGCAACACTTTGGCACCATTTTTGAGTGAATTGCAGAACGTCAGATTTTTGCTGAAATTGTGACCGCACGGCTTAGGGATTTTTTCAAAAAAAGTTTTTCAGACGTCGAGGGCTAATTCTTTTTCCCATGATAAAAACCCATCTGTTTCCACCGAAAAAGCTTTCCGGAGATCGTTTCCAACACTTTGGCACCATTTTTGAGTGAATTGCAGAACGTCGGATTTTTGATGAAATTGTGACCGCGCGGCTTAGGGATTTTTTCAAAAAAAGTTGTTCAGACGGCTGATTCTGTTTCCCATGATAAAAACCCATCTGTTTCCACCGAAAAAGCTTTCAGGGGATCGTTTGCAAATGTTTGGCACCATTTTTGAGTGAATTGCAGAACGTCAGATTTTTGCTGAAATTGTGACCGCGCGGCTTAGGGATTTTTTCAAAAAAAGTTGTTCAGACGTCGAGGGCTAATTCTGTTTCCCATTATAAAAACCCATGTGTTTCCACCGAAAAAGCTTTCAGGAGATCGTTTGCAACACTTTGGCACCATTTTTGAGTGAATTGCAGAACGTCAGATTTTTGCTGAAATTGTGACCGCGCGGCTTAGGGATTTTTTCAAAAAAAGTTGTTCAGACGTCGAGGGCTAATTCTGTTTCCCATGATAAAAACCCATCTGTTTCCACCGAAAAAGCTTTCAGGGGATCGTTTGCAAATGTTTGGCACCATTTTTGAGTGAATTGCAGAACGTCAGATTTTTGCTGAAATTGTGACCACGCGGCTTAGGGATTTTTTCAAAAAAAGTTGTTCACACGTCGAGGGTTAATTCTGTTTCTCATAGTAAAAACCCATCTGTTTCCACCGAAAAAGCTTTCAGGGGATCGTTTGCAACACTTTGGCACCATTTTTGAGTGAATTGCAGAATGTCAGATTTTTGCTGAAATTGTGACCGCGCGGCTTAGGGATTTTTTCAAAAAAAGTTGTTCAGACGTCGAGGGCTAATTGTTTTTCCCATGATAACAACCCATGTGTTTCCACCGAAAAAGCTTTCCGGAGATCGTTTGCAACACTTTGGCACTATTTTTGAGTGAATTGCAGAACGTCAGATTTTTGATGAAATTGTGACCGCGCGGCTTAGGGATTTTTTCAAAAAAAGTTGTTCAGACGTCGAGGGCTAATTTTGTTTCCCATGATAAAAACCCATCTGTTTCCACCTAAAAGGCTTTCAGGAGATTGTTTGCAACACTTTGGCACCATTTTTGAGTGAATTGCAGAACGTCAGATTTTTGCTGAAATTGCGACCGCGCGGCGTAGGGATTTTTTCAAAAAAAGTTGTTCAGACGTCGAGGGCTAATTCTGTTTCCCATGATACAAACCCATCTGTTTCCACCGAAAAAGCTTTCAGGGCATCGTTTGCAACACTTTGGCACCATTTTTGAGTGAATTGCAGAATGTCAGATTTTTGATGAAATTGTGACCGCGCGGCTTAGGGATTTTTTCAAAAAAAGTTGTTCAGACGTCGAGGGCTAATTCTTTTTCCCATGATAAAAACCCATCTGTTTCCACCGAAAAATCTTTCAGGGGATCGTTTGCAACACTTTGGCACCATTTTTGAGTGAATTGCAGAACGTCAGATTTTTGATGAAATTGTGACCGCGCGGCTTAGGGATTTTTTCAAAAAAAGTTGTTCAGACGTCGAGGGCTAATTCTTTTTCCCATGATAAAAACCCATCTGTTTCCACCGAAAAAGCTTTCCGGAGATCGGTTGCAACACTTTGGCAACATTTTTGAGTGAATTGCAGAACGTCAGATTTTTGCTGAAATTGTGACCGCGCGGCTTAGGGATTTTTTCAAAAAAGGTTGTTCAGACGTCGAGGGCTAATTTTGTTTCCCATGATAAAAACCCATCTGTTTCCACCGAAAAAGCTTTCAGGAGATCGTTTGCAACACTTTGGCACCATTTTTGAGTGAATTGCAGAACGTCAGATTTTTGCTGAAATTGCGACCGCGCGGCTTAGGGATTTTTTCAAAAAAAGTTGTTCAGACGTCGAGGGCTAATTCTGTTTCCCATGATACAAACCCATCTGTTTCCACCGGAAAAGCTTTCAGGGGATCGTTTGCAACACTTTGGCACCATTTTTGAGTGAATTGCAGAACGTCAGATTTTTGCTGAAATTGTGACCGCGCGGCTTAGGGATTTTTTCAAAAAAAGTTGTTCAGACGTCGAGGGCTAATTCTGTTTCTCATAGTAAAAACCCATCTGTTTCCACCGAAAAAGCTTTCAGGGGATCGTTTGCAACACTTTGGCACCATTTTTGAGTGAATTGCAGAACGTCAGATTTTTGCTGAAATTGTGACCGCGCGGCTTAGGGATTTTTTCAAAAAAAGTTGTTCAGACGTCGAGGGCTAATTCTGTTTCTCATAGTAAAAACCCATCTGTTTCCACCGAAAAAGCTTTCAGGGGATCGTTTGCAGCACTTTGGCACCATTTTTGAGTGAATTGCAGAACGTCAGATTTTTCATGAAATTGTGACCGCGCGGCTTAGGGATTTTTTCAAAAAAAGTTGTTCACACGTCGACGGCTAATTCTGTTTCCCATAGTAAAAACCCATCTGTTTCCACCGAATAAGCTTTCAGGGGATCGTTTGCAACACTTTGGCACCATTTTTGAGTGAATTGCAGAACGTCAGATTTTTGCTGAAATTGTGACCGCGCGGCTTAGGGATTTTTTCAAAAAAAGTTGTTCAGACGTCGAGGGCTAATTCTGTTTCTCATAGTAAAAACCCATCTGTTTCCACCGAAAAAGCTTTCAGGGGATCGTTTGCAAATGTTTGGCACCATTTTTGAGTGAATTGCAGAACGTCAGATTTTTGCTGAAATTGTGACCGCGCGGCTTAGGGATTTTTTCAAAAAAAGTTGTTCAGACGTCGAGGGCTAATTCTGTTTCTCATAGTAAAAACCCATCTGTTTCCACCGAAAAAGCTTTCAGGGGATCGTTTGCAGCACTTTGGCACCATTTTTGAGTGAATTGCAGAACGTCAGATTTTTCATGAAATTGTGACCGCGCGGCTTAGGGATTTTTTCAAAAAAAGTTGTTCACACGTCGACGGCTAATTCTGTTTCCCATAGTAAAAACCCATCTGTTTCCACCGAATAAGCTTTCAGGGGATCGTTTGAAACACTTTGGCACCATTTTTGAGTGAATTGCAGAACGTCAGATTTTTGCTGAAATTGTGACCACGCGGCTTAAGGATTTTTCAAAAAAAGTTGTTCAGACGTCGAGGGCTAATTTTGTTTCCCATGATAAAAACCCATCTGTTTCCATCGAAAAAGCTTTCAGGGGATCGTTTGCAACAGTATGGCACCATTTTTGAGTGAATTGCAGAACGTCAGATTTTTGCTGAAATTGTGACCGCGCGGCTTAGGGATTTTTTCAAAAAAAGTTGTTCAGACGTCGAGGGCTAATTCTGTTTCCCATGATAAAAACCCATCTGTTTCCACCGAAAAAGCTTTCAGGGGATCGTTTGCAAATGTTTGGCACCATGTTTGAGTGAATTGCAGAACGTCAGATTTTTGCTGAAATTGTGACCGCGCGGCTTAGGGATTTTTTGAAAAAAAGTTTTTCAGACGTCGAGGGCTAATTCTTTTTCCCATGATAAAAACCCATCTGTTTCCACCGAAAAAGCTTTCCGGAGATCGTTTCCAACACTTTGGCACCATTTTTGAGTGAATTGCAGAACGTCGGATTTTTGCTGAAATTGTGACCGCGCGGCTTAGGGATTTTTTCAAAAAAAGTTGTTCAGACGGCTGATTCTGTTTCCCATGATAAAAACCCATCTGTTTCCACCAAAAAAGCTTTCAGGGGATCGTTTGCAAATGTTTGGCACCATTTTTGAGTGAATTGCAGAACGTCAGATTTCTGCTGAAATTGTGACCGCGCGGCTTAGGGATTTTTTCAAAAAAAGTTGTTCAGACGTCGAGGGCTAATTCTGTTTCCCATGATAAAAACCCATCTGTTTCCACCGAAAAAGCTTTCAGGGGATCGTTTGCAAATGTTTGGCACCATTTTTGAGTGAATTGCAGAACATCAGATTTTTGCTGAAATTGTGACCGCGCGGCTTAGGGATTTTTTCAAAAAAAGTTGTTCACACGTCGAGGGTTAATTCTGTTTCTCATAGTAAAAACCCATCTGTTTCCACCGAAAAAGCTTTCAGGGGATCGTTTGCAACACTTTGGCACCATTTTTGAGTGAATTGCAGAATGTCAGATTTTTGCTGAAATTGTGACCGCGCGGCTTAGGGATTTTTTCAAAAAAAGTTGTTCAGACGTCGAGGGCTAATTGTTTTTCCCATGATAAAAACCCATGTGTTTCCACCGAAAAAGCTTTCCGGAGATCGTTTGCAACACTTTGGCACCATTTTTGAGTGAATTGCAGAACGTCAGATTTTTGATGAAATTGTGACCGCGCGGCTTAGGGATTTTTTCAAAAAAAGTTGTTCAGACGTCGAGGGCTAATTTTGTTTCCCATGATAAAAACCCATCTGTTTCCACCTAAAAGGCTTTCAGGAGATTGTTTGCAACACTTTGGCACCATTTTTGAGAAAATTGCAGAACGTCAGATTTTTGCTGAAATTGCGACCGCGCGGCGTAGGGATTTTTTCAAAAAAAGTTGTTCAGACGTCGAGGGCTAATTCTGTTTCTCATAGTAAAAACCCATCTGTTTCCACCGAAAAAGCTTTCAGGGCATCGTTTGCAACACTTTGGCACCATTTTTGAGTGAATTGCAGAATGTCAGATTTTTGATGAAATTGTGACCGCGCGGCTTAGGGATTTTTTCAAAAAAAGTTGTTCAGACGTCGAGGGCTAATTCTTTTTCCCATGATAAAAACCCATCTGTTTCCACCGAAAAAGCTTTCAGGGGATCGTTTGCAACACTTTGGCACCATTTTTGAGTGAATTGCAGAACGTCAGATTTTTGATGAAATTGTGACCGCGCGGCTTAGGGATTTTTTCAAAAAAAGTTGTTCAGACGTCGAGGGCTAATTCTTTTTTCCATGATAAAAACCCATCTGTTTCCACCGAAAAAGCTTTCCGGAGATCGTTTCCAACACTTTGGCACCATTTTTGAGTGAATTGCAGAACGTCGGATTTTTGCTGAAATTGTGACCGCGCGGCTTAGGGATTTTTTCAAAAAAAGTTGTTCAGACGGCTGATTCTGTTTCCCATGATAAAAACCCATCTGTTTCCACCGAAAAAGCTTTCAGGGGATCGATTGCAAATGTTTGGCACCATTTTTGAGTGAATTGCAGAACGTCAGATTTTTGCTGAAATTGTGACCGCGCGGCTTAGGGATTTTTTCAAAAAAAGTTATTCAGACGTCGAGGGCTAATTCTGTTTCCCATGATAAAAACCCATGTGTTTCCACCGAAAAAGCTTTCAGGAGATCGTTTGCAACACTTTGGCACCATTTTTGAGTGAATTGCAGAACGTCAGATTTTTGATGAAATTGTGACCGCGCGGCTTAGGGATTTTTTCAAAAAAAGTTGTTCAGACGTCGAGGGCTAATTTTGTTTCCCATGATAAAAACCCATCTGTTTCCACCTAAAAAGCTTTCAGGAGATTGTTTGCAACACTTTGGCACCATTTTTGAGTGAATTGCAGAACGTCAGATTTTTGCTGAAATTGCGACCGCGCGGCGTAGGGATTTTTTCAAAAAAAGTTGTTCAGACGTCGAGGGCTAATTCTGTTTCCCATGATACAAACCCATCTGTTTCCACCGAAAAAGCTTTCAGGGCATCGTTTGCAACACTTTGGCACCATTTTTGAGTGAATTGCAGAACGTCAGATTTTTGCTGAAATTGTGACCGCGCGGCTTAGGGATTTTTTCAAAAAAAGTTGTTCAGACGTCGAGGGCTAATTTTGTTTCCCATGATAAAAACCCATCTGTTTCCACCGAAAAAGCTTTCAGGAGATCGTTTGCAACACTTTGGCACCATTTTTGAGTGAATTGCAGAACGTCAGATTGTTGCTGAAATTGTGACCGCGCGGCTTAGGGATTTTTTTCAAAAAATGTTGTTCAGACGTCGAGGACTAATTCTGTTTCCCATGATAAAAAACCATCTGTTTCCACCGAAAAAGCTTTCAGGAGATCGTTTGCAACACTTTGGCACCATTTTTGAGTGAATTGCAGAACGTCAGATTTTTGCTGAAATTGTGACCGCGCGGCTTAGGGATTTTTTCAAAAAAAGTTGTTCAGACGTCGAGGGCTAATTCTGTTTCTCATAGTAAAAACCCATCTGTTTCCACCGAAAAAGCTTTCAGGGGATCGTTTGCAGCACTTTGGCACCATTTTTGAGTGAATTGCAGAATGTCAGATTTTTGATGAAATTGTGACCGCGCGGCTTAGGGATTTTTTCAAAAAAAGTTGTTCAGACGTCGAGGGCTAATTCTTTTTCCCATGATAAAAACCCATCTGTTTCCACCGAAAAAGCTTTCAGGGGATCGTTTGCAACACTTTGGCACCATTTTTGAGTGAATTGCAGAACGTCAGATTTTTGATGAAATTGTGACCGCGCGGCTTAGGGATTTTTTCAAAAAAAGTTGTTCAGACGTCGAGGGCTAATACTTTTTCCCATGATAAAAACCCATCTGTTTCCACCGAAAAAGCTTTCCGGAGATCGGTTGCAACACTTTGGCACCATTTTTGAGTGAATTGCAGAACGTCAGATTTTTGCTGAAATTGTGACCGCGCGGCTTAGGGATTTTTTCAAAAAAGGTTGTTCAGACGTCGAGGGCTAATTTTGTTTCCCATGATAAAAACCCATCTGTTTCCACCGAAAAAGCTTTCAGGAGATCGTTTGCAACACTTTGGCACCATTTTTGAGTGAATTGCAGAACGTCAGATTTTTGCTGAAATTGCGACCGCGCGGCTTAGGGATTTTTTCAAAAAAAGTTGTTCAGACGTCGAGGGCTAATTCTGTTTCCCATGATACAAACCCATCTGTTTCCACCGAAAAAGCTTTCAGGGGATCGTTTGCAACACTTTGGCACCATTTTTGAGTGAATTGCAGAACGTCAGATTTTTGCTGAAATTGTGACCGCGCGGCTTAGGGATTTTTTCAAAAAAAGTTGTTCAGACGCCGAGGGCTAATTCTGTTTCTCATAGTAAAAACCCATCTGTTTCCACCGAAAAAGCTTTCAGGGGATCGTTTGCAGCACTTTGGCACCATTTTTGAGTGAATTGCAGAACGTCAGATTTTTCATGAAATTGTGACCGCGCGGCTTAGGGATTTTTTCAAAAAAAGTTGTTCAGACGTCGAGGGCTAATTCTGTTTCCCGTAGTAAAAACCCATCTGTTTCCATCGAAAAAGCTTTCAGGGGATCGTTTGCAACAGTATGGCACCATTTTTGAGTGAATTGCAGAACGTCAGATTTTTGCTGAAATTGTGACCGCGCGGCTTAGGGATTTTTTCAAAAAAAGTTGTTCAGACGTCGAGGGCTAATTCTGTTTCCCATGATAAAAACCCATCTGTTTCCACCGAAAAAGCTTTCAGGGGATCGTTTGCAAATGTTTGGCACCATGTTTGAGTGAATTGCAGAACGTCAGATTTTTGGTGAAATTGTGACCGCGCGGCTTAGGGATTTTTTCAAAAAAAAGTTGTTCAGACGTCGAGGGCTAATTTTCTTTCCCATGATAAAAACCCATCTGTTTCCACCGAAAAAGCTTTCAGGGGATCGTTTGCAACACTTTGGCACCATTTTTGAGTGAATTGCAGAATGTCAGATTTTTGCTGAAATTGTGACCGCGCGGCTTAAGGATTTTTCAAAAAAAGTTGTTCAGACGTCGAGGGCTAATTTTGTTTCCCATGATAAAAACCCATCTGTTTCCACCGAAAAAGCTTTCAGGGGATCGTTTGCAACACTTTGGCACCATTTTTGAGTGAATTGCAGAACGTCAGATTTTTGCTGAAATTGTGACCGCGCGGCTTAGGGATTTTTTCAAAAAAAGTTGTTCAGACGTCGAGGGCTAATTTTGTTTCCCATGATAAAAACCCATCTGTTTCCACCGAAAAAGCTTTCAGGGGATCGTTTGCAACAGTATGGCACCATTTTTGAGTGAATTGCAGAACGTCAGATTTTTGCTGAAATTGTGACCGCGCGGCTTAGGGATTTTTTCAAAAAAAGTTGTTCAGACGTCGAGGGCTAATTCTGTTTCCCATGATAAAAACCCATCTGTTTCCACCGAAAAAGCTTTCAGGGGATCGTTTGCAAATGTTTGGCACCATGTTTGAGTGAATTGCAGAACGTCAGATTTTTGGTGAAATTGTGACCGCGCGGCTTAGGGATTTTTTCAAAAAAAGTTGTTCAGACGTCGAGGGCTAATTTTGTTTCCCATGATAAAAACCCATCTGTTTCCACCGAAAAAGCTTTCAGGAGATCCTTTTCAACACTTTGGCACCATTTTTGAGTGAATTGCAGAACGTCAGATTTTTGATGAAATTGTGACCGCGCGGCTTAAGGATTTTTTCAAAAAAAGTTGTTCAGACGTCGAGGGCTAATTCTGTTTCCCATGATAAAAACCCATCGGTTTCCACCGAAAAAGCTTTCAGGGGATCATTTGCAAATGTTTGGCACCATTTTTGAGTGAATTGCAGAACGTCAGATTTTTGCTGAAATTGTGACCGCGCGGCTTAGGGATTTTTTCAAAAAAAGTTGTTCACACGTCGAGGGTTAATTATGTTTCTCATAGTAAAAACCCATCTGTTTCCACCGAAAAAGCTTTCAGGGGATCGTTTGCAACACTTTGGCACCATTTTTGAGTGAATTGCAGAATGTCAGATTTTTGCTGAAATTGTGACCGCGCGGCTTAGGGATTTTTTCAAAAAAAGTTGTTCAGACGTCGAGGGCTAATTTTGTTTCCCATGATAAAAACCCATGTGTTTCCACCGAAAAAGCTTTCAGGAGATTGTTTGCAACACTTTGGCACCATTTTTGAGTGAATTGCAGAACGTCAGATTTTTGCTGAAATTGCGACCGCGCGGCGTAGGGATTTTTTCAAAAAAAGTTGTTCAGACGTCGAGGGCTAATTCTGTTTCCCATGATACAAACCCATCTGTTTCCACCGAAAAAGCTTTCAGGGCATCGTTTGCAACACTTTGGCACCATTTTTGAGTGAATTGCAGAACGTCAGATTTTTGCTGAAATTGTGACCGCGCGGCTTAGGGATTTTTTCAAAAAAAGTTGTTCAGACGTCGAGGGCTAATTTTGTTTCCCATGATAAAAACCCATCTGTTTCCACCGAAAAAGCTTTCAGGAGATCGTTTGCAACACTTTGGCACCATTTTTGAGTGAATTGCAGAACGTCAGATTGTTGCTGAAATTGTGACCGCGCGGCTTAGGGATTTTTTTCAAAAAATGTTGTTCAGACGTCGAGGGCTAATTCTGTTTCCCATGATAAAAAACCATCTGTTTCCACCGAAAAAGCTTTCAGGAGATCGTTTGCAACACTTTGGCACCATTTTTGAGTGAATTGCAGAACGTCAGATTTTTGCTGAAATTGTGACCGCGCGGCTTAGGGATTTTTTCAAAAAAAGTTGTTCAGACGTCGAGGGCTAATTCTGTTTCTCATAGTAAAAACCCATCTGTTTCCACCGAAAAAGCTTTCAGGGGATCGTTTGCAGCACTTCGGCACCATTTTTGAGTGAATTGCAGAACGTCAGATTTTTCATGAAATTGTGACCGCGCGGCTTAGGGATTTTTTCAAAAAAAGTTGTTCACACGTCGACGGCTAATTCTGTTTCCCATAGTAAAAACCCATCTGTTTCCACCGAATAAGCTTTCAGGGGATCGTTTGAAACACTTTGGCACCATTTTTTGAGTGAATTGCAGAACGTCAGATTTTTGCTGAAATTGTGACCGCGCGGCTTAGGGATTTTTTCAAAAAAAGTTGTTCAGACGTCGAGGGCTAATTCTGTTTCCCATAGTAAAAACCCATCTGTTTCCCCCGAATAAGCTTTCAGGGGATCGTTTGAAACACTTTGGCACCATTTTTTGAGTGAATTGCAGAACGTCAGATTTTTGCTGAAATTGTGACCGCGCGGCTTAGGGATTTTTTCAAAAAAAGTTGTTCAGACGTCGAGGGCTAATTCTGTTTCCCATGATAAAAACCCATCTGTTTCCACCGAAAAAGCTTTCAGGGGATCGTTTGCAAATGTTTGGCACCATGTTTGAGTGAATTGCAGAACGTCAGATTTTTGGTGAAATTGTGACCGCGCGGCTTAGGGATTTTTTCAAAAAAAAGTTGTTCAGACGTCGAGGGCTAATTTTGTTTCCCATGATAAAAACCCATCTGTTTCCACCGAAAAAGCTTTCAGGAGATCGTTTGCAACACTTTGGCACCATTTTTGAGTGAATTGCAGAACGTCAGATTTTTGATGAAATTGTGACCGCGCGGCTTAAGGATTTTTCAAAAAAAGTTGTTCAGACGTCGAGGGCTAATTTTGTTTCCCATGATAAAAACCCATCTGTTTCCACCGAAAAAGCTTTCAGGGGATCGTTTGCAACACTTTGGCACCATTTTTGAGTGAATTGCAGAACGTCAGATTTTTGCTGAAATTGTGACCGCGCGGCTTAGGGATTTTTTCAAAAAAGTTGTTCAGACGTCGAGGGCTAATTTTGTTTCCCATGATAAAAACCCATCTGTTTCCACCGAAAAAGCTTTCCGGAGATCGTTTCCAACACTTTGGCACCATTTTTGAGTGAATTGCAGAACGTCGGATTTTTGCTGAAATTGTGACCGCGCGGCTTAGGGATTTTTTCAAAAAAAGTTGTTCAGACGGCTGATTCTGTTTCCCATGATAAAAACCCATCTGTTTCCACCGAAAAAGCTTTCAGGGGATCGTTTGCAAATGTTTGGCACCATTTTTGAGTGAATTGCAGAACGTCAGATTTTTGCTGAAATTGTGACCGCGCGGCTTAGGGATTTTTTCAAAAAAAGTTGTTCAGACGTCGAGGGCTAATTCTGTTTCCCATGATAAAAACCCATGTGTTTCCACCGAAAAAGCTTTCAGGAGATCGTTTGCAACACTTTGGCACCATTTTTGAGTGAATTGCAGAACGTCAGATTTTTGCTGAAATTGTGACCGCGCGGCTTAGGGATTTTTTCAAAAAAAGTTGTTCAGACGTCGAGGGCTAATTCTGTTTCCCATGATAAAAACCCATCTGTTTCCACCGAAAAAGCTTTCAGGGGATCGTTTGCAAATGTTTGGCACCATTTTTGAGTGAATTGCAGAACGTCAGATTTTTGCTGAAATTGTGACCGCGCGGCTTAGGGATTTTTTCAAAAAAAGTTGTTCACACGTCGAGGGTTAATTCTGTTTCTCATAGTAAAAACCCATCTGTTTCCACCGAAAAAGCTTTCAGGGGATCGTTTGCAACACTTTGGCACCATTTTTGAGTGAATTGCAGAATGTCAGATTTTTGCTGAAATTGTGACCGCGCGGCTTAGGGATTTTTTCAAAAAAAGTTGTTCAGACGTCGAGGGCTAATTCTGTTTCTCATAGTAAAAACCCATCTGTTTCCACCGAAAAAGCTTTCAGGGGATCGTTTGCAGCACTTTGGCACCATTTTTGAGTGAATTGCAGAACGTCAGATTTTTCATGAAATTGTGACCACGTGGCTTAGGGATTTTTTCAAAAAAAGTTGTTCACACGTCGACGGCTAATTCTGTTTCCCATAGTAAAAACCCATCTGTTTCCACCGAAAAAGCTTTCAGGGGATCGTTTGAAACACTTTGGCACCATTTTTTGAGTGAATTGCAGAACGTCAGATTTTTGCTGAAATTGTGACCACGCGGCTTAAGGATTTTTCAAAAAAAGTTGTTCAGACGTCGAGGGCTAATTTTGTTTCCCATGATAAAAACCCATCTGTTTCCATCGAAAAAGCTTTCAGGGGATCGTTTGCAACACTTTGGCACCATTTTTGAGTGAATTGCAGAACGTCAGATTTTTGCTGAAATTTTGACCGCGCGGCTTAGGGATTTTTTCAAAAAAAGTTGTTCAGACGTCGAGGGCTAATTTTGTTTCCCATGATAAAAACCCATCTGTTTCCACCGAAAAAGCTTTCAGGAGATCGTTTGCAGCACTTTGGCACCATTTTTGAGTGAATTGCAGAACGTCAGATTTTTGCTGAAATTATGACCGCACGGCTTAGGGATTTTTTCAAAAAAAGTTGTTCAGACGTCGAGGGCTAATTCTTTTTCCCATGATAAAAACCCATCTGTTTCCACCGAAAAAGCTTTCCGGAGATCGTTTGCAACACTTTGGCACCATTTTTGAGTGAATTGCAGAACGTCGGATTTTTGCTGAAATTGTGACCGCGCGGCTTAGGGATTTTTTCAAAAAAAGTTGTTCAGACGTCGAGGGCTAATTCTGTTTCCCATGATAAAAACCCATCTGTTTCCACCGAAAAAGCTTTCAGGGGATCGTTTGCAAATGTTTGGCACCATTTTTGAGTGAATTGCAGAACGTCAGATTTTTGCTGAAATTGTGACCGCGCGGCTTAGGGATTTTTTCAAAAAAAGTTGTTCACACGTCGACGGCTGATTCTGTTTCCCATAGTAAAAACCCATCTGTTTCCACCGAATAAGCTTTCAGGGGATCTTTTGAAACACTTTGGCACCATTTTTGAGTGAATTGCAGAACGTCAGATTTTTGCTGAAATTATGACCGCACGGCTTAGGGATTTTTTCAAAAAAAGTTGTTCAGACGTCGAGGGCTAATTCTTTTTCCCATGATAAAAACCCATCTGTTTCCACCGAAAAAGCTTTCCGGAGATCGTTTGCAACACTTTGGCACCATTTTTGAGTGAATTGCAGAACGTCGGATTTTTGCTGAAATTGTGACCGCGCGGCTTAGGGATTTTTTCAAAAAAAGTTGTTCAGACGTCGAGGGCTAATTCTGTTTCCCATGATAAAAACCCATCTGTTTCCACCGAAAAAGCTTTCAGGGGATCGTTTGCAAATGTTTGGCACCATTTTTGAGTGAATTGCAGAACGTCAGATTTTTGCTGAAATTGTGACCGCGCGGCTTAGGGATTTTTTCAAAAAAAGTTGTTCACACGTCGACGGCTGATTCTGTTTCCCATAGTAAAAACCCATCTGTTTCCACCGAATAAGCTTTCAGGGGATCTTTTGAAACACTTTGGCACCATTTTTGAGTGAATTGCAGAACGTCAGATTTTTGCTGAAATTGTGACCACGCGGCTTAAGGATTTTTCAAAAAAAGTTGTTCAGACGTCGAGGGCTAATTTTGTTTCCCATGATAAAAACCGATCTGTTTCCATCGAAAAAGCTTTCAGGGGATCGTTTGCAACAGTATGGCACCATTTTTGAGTGAATTGCAGAACGTCAGATTTTTGCTGAAATTGTGACCGCGCGGCTTAGGGATTTTTTCAAAAAAAGTTGATCAGACGTCGAGGGCTAATTCTGTTTCCCATGATGAAAACCCATCTGTTTCCACCGAAAAAGCTTTCAGGGGATCGTTTGCAAATGTTTGGCACCATTTTTGAGTGAATTGCAGAACGTCAGATTTTTGGTGAAATTGTGACCGCGCGGCTTAGGGATTTTTTCAAAAAAAGTTGTTCAGACGTCGAGGGCTAATTTTGTTTCCCATGATAAAAACCCATCTGTTTCCACCGAAAAAGCTTTCAGGGGATCGTTTGCAACACTTTGGCACCATTTTTGAGTGAATTGCAGAACGTCAGATTTTTGATGAAATTGTGACCGCGCGGCTTAAGGATTTTTCAAAAAAAGTTGTTCAGACGTCGAGGGCTAATTTTGTTTCCCATGATAAAAACCCATCAGTTTCCACCGAAAAAGCTTTCAGGGGATCGTTTGCAACACTTTGGCACCATTTTTGAGTGAATTGCAGAACGTCAGATTTTTGCTGAAATTGTGACCGCGCGGCTTAGGGATTTTTTCAAAAAAAGTTGTTCAGACGTCGAGGGCTAATTTTGTTTCTCATAGTAAAAACCCATCTGTTTCCACCGAAAAAGCTTCCAGGGGATCGTTTGCAGCACTTTGGCACCATTTTTGAGTGAATTGCAGAACGTCAGATTTTTCATGAAATTGTGACCGCGCGGCCTAGGGATTTTTTCAAAAAAAGTTGTTCAGACGTCAACGGCTAATTCTGTTTCCCATAGTAAAAACCCATCTGTTTCCACCGAAAAAGCTTTCAGGGGATCGTTTGCAAATGTTTGGCACCATTTTTGAGTGAATTGCAGAACGTCAGATTTTTGCTGAAATTGTGACCGCGCGGCTTAGGGATTTTTTCAAAAAAAGTTGTTGAGACGTCGAGGGCTAATTCTGTTTCTCATACTAAAAACGCATCGGTTTCCACCGAAAAAGCTTTCAGGGGATCGTTTGCAGCACTTTGGCACCATTTTTGAGTGAATTGCAGAACGTCAGATTTTTCATGAAATTGTGACCGCGCGGCTTAGGGATTTTTTCAAAAAAAGTTGTTCACACGTCGACGGCTAATTCTGTTTCCCATAGTAAAAACCCATCTGTTTCCACCGAATAAGCTTTCAGGGGATCGTTTGCAACACTTTGGCACCATTTTTGAGTGAATTGCAGAACGTCAGATTTTTGCTGAAATTGTGACCGCGCGGCTTAGGGATTTTTTCAAAAAAAGTTGTTCAGACGTCGAGGGCTAATTTTGTTTCCCATGATAAAAACCCATGTGTTTCCACCGAAAAAGCTTTCAGGAGATCGTTTGCAACACTTTGGCACCATTTTTGAGTGAATTGCAGAACGTCAGATTTTTGCTGAAATTGCGACCAAGCGGCTTAGGGATTTTTTCAAAAAAAGTTGTTCAGACGTCGAGGGCTAATTTTGTTTCCCAGGATAAAAACCCATCTGTTTCCACCGAAAAAGCTTTCAGGGGATCGTTTGCAACACTTTGGCACCATTTTTGAGTGAATTGCAGAACGTCAGATTTTTGCTGAAATTGTGACCGCGCGGCTTAGGGATTTTTTCAAAAAAAGTTGTTCAGATGTCGAGGGCTAATTTTGTTTCTCATAGTAAAAACCCATCTGTTTCCACCGAAAAAGCTTCCAGGGGATCGTTTGCAGTACTTTGGCACCATTTTTGAGTGAATTGCAGAACGTCAGATTTTTCATGAAATTGTGACCGCGCGGCTTAGGGATTTTTTCAAAAAAAGTTGTTCAGACGTCAACGGCTAATTCTGTTTCCCATAGTAAAAACCCATCTGTTTCCACCGAAAAAGCTTTCAGGGGATCGTTTGCAAATGTTTGGCACCATTTTTGAGTGAATTGCAGAACGTCAGATTTTTGCTGAAATTGTGACCGCGCGGCTTAGGGATTTTTTCAAAAAAAGTTGTTGAGACGTCGAGGGCTAATTCTGTTTCTCATACTAAAAACGCATCTGTTTCCACCGAAAAAGCTTTCAGGGGATCGTTTGCAGCACTTTAGCACCATTTTTGAGTGAATTGCAGAACGTCAGATTTTTGCTGAAATTGTGACCGCGCGGCTTAGGGATTTTTTCAAAAAAAGTTGTTGAGACGTCGAGGGCTAATTCTGTTTCTCATACTAAAAACGCATCTGTTTCCACCGAAAAAGCTTTCAGGGGATCGTTTGCAACACTTTGGCACCATTTTTGAGTGAATTGCAGAACGTCAGATTTTTGCTGAAATTGTGACCGCGCGGCTTAGGGATTTTTTCAAAAAAAGTTGTTCAGACGTCGAGGGCTAATTTTGTTTCCCATGATAAAAACCCATGTGTTTCCACCGAAAAAGCTTTCAGGAGATCGTTTGCAACACTTTGGCACCATTTTTGAGTGAATTGCAGAACGTCAGATTTTTGCTGAAATTGCGACCATGCGGCTTAGGGATTTTTTCAAAAAAAGTTGTTCAGACGTCGAGGGCTAATTTTGTTTCCCAGGATAAAAACCCATCTGTTTCCACCGAAAAAGCTTTCAGGGGATCGTTTGCAACACTTTGGCACCATTTTTGAGTGAATTGCAGAACGTCAGATTTTTGCTGAAATTGTGACCGCGCGGCTTAGGGATTTTTTCAAAAAAAGTTGTTCAGACGTCGAGGGCTAATTCTGTTTCCCATGATAAAAACCCATCTGTTTCCACCGAAAAAGCTTTCAGGAGATTGTTTGCAACACTTTGGCACCATTTTTGAGTGAATTGCAGAACGTCAGATTTTTGCTGAAATTGCGACCGCGCGGCTTAGGGATTTTTTCAAAAAAAGTTGTTCAGACGTCGAGGGCTAATTCTGTTTCTGATAGTAAAAACCCATCTGTTTCTACCGAAAAAGCTTTCAGGGGATCGTTTGCAGCACTTTGGCACCATTTTTGAGTGAATTGCAGAACGTCAGATTTTTCATGAAATTGTGACCGCGCGGCTTAGGGATTTTTTCAAAAAAAGTTGTTCAGACGTCGAGGGCTAATTCTTTTTCCCATGATAAAAACCCATCTGTTTCCACCGAAAAAGCTTTCCGGAGATCGTTTGCAACACTTTGGCAACATTTTTGAGTGAATTGCAGAACGTCAGATTTTTGCTGAAATTGTGACCGCGCGGCTTAGGGATTTTTTCAAAAAAAGTTGTTCAGACGTCGAGGGCTAATTCTGTTTCCCATGATAAAAACCCATCTGTTTCCACCGAAAAAGCTTTCAGGGGATCGTTTGCAAATGTATGGCACCATTTTTGAGTGAATTGCAGAACGTCAGATTTTTGCTGAAATTGTGACCGCGCGGCTTAGGGATTTTTTCAAAAAAAGTTGTTCAGACGTCGAGGGCTAATTCTGTTTCCCATGATAAAAACCCATGTGTTTCCACCGAAAAAGCTTTCAGGAGATCGTTTGCAACACTTTGGCACCATTTTTGAGTGAATTGCAGAACGTCAGATTTTTGCTGAAATTGTAACCGCGCGGCTTAGGGATTTTTTCAAAAAAAGTTGTTCAGACGTCGAGGGCTAATTCTGTTTCCCATGATAAACACCCATCTGTTTCCACCGAAAAAGCTTTCAGGGGATCGTTTGCAAATGTATGGCACCATTTTTGAGTGAATTGCAGAACGTCAGATTTTTGCTGAAATTGCGACCGCGCGGCGTAGGGATTTTTTCAAAAAAAGTTGTTCAGACGTCGAGGGCTAATTTTGTTTCCCCTTAATAAAAACCCATCTGTTTCCACCGAAAAAGCTTTCAGGAGATCGTTTGCAACACTTTGGCACCATTTTTGAGTGAATTGCAGAACGTCAGATTTTTGCTGAAATTGTGACCGCGCGGCTTAGGGATTTTTTCAAAAAAAGTTGTTCAGACGTCGAGGGCTAATTTTGTTTCCCCTTAATAAAAACCCATCTGTTTCCACCGAAAAAGCTTTCAGGAGATCGTTTGCAACACTTTGGCACCATTTTTGAGTGAATTGCAGAATGTCACATTTTTGATGATATTGTGACCGCGCGGCTTAGGGATTTTTTCAAAAAAAGTTGTTCAGACGTCGAGGGCTAATTCTTTTTCCCATGATAAAAACCCATCTGTTTCCACCGAAAAAGCCTTCAGGGGATCGTTTGCAACACTTTGGCACCATTTTTGAGTGAATTGCAGAACGTCAGATTTTTGCTGAAATTGCGACCAAGCGGCTTAGGGATTTTTTCAAAAAAAGTTGTTCAGACGTCGAGGGCTAATTTTGTTTCCCAGGATAAAAACCCATCTGTTTCCACCGAAAAAGCTTTCAGGGGATCGTTTGCAACACTTTGGCACCATTTTTGAGTGAATTGCAGAACGTCAGATTTTTGCTGAAATTGTGACCGCGCGGCTTAGGGATTTTTTCAAAAAAAGTTGTTCAGACGTCGAGGGCTAATTCTGTTTCCCATGATAAAAACCCATCTGTTTCCACCTAAAAAGCTTTCAGGAGATTGTTTGCAACACTTTGGCACCATTTTTGAGTGAATTGCTTAACGTCAGATTTTTGATGAAATTGTGACCGCGCGGCTTAAGGATTTTTCAAAAAAAGTTGTTCAAACGTCGAGGGCTAATTTTGTTTCCCATGATAAAAACCCATCAGTTTCCACCGAAAAAGCTTTCAGGGGATCGTTTGCAACACTTTGGCACCATTTTTGAGTGAATTGCAGAACGTCAGATTTTTGCTGAAATTGTGACCGCGCGGCTTAGGGATTTTTTCAAAAAAAGTTGTTCAGACGTCGAGGGCTAATTTTGTTTCTCATAGTAAAAACCCATCTGTTTCCACCGAAAAAGCTTCCAGGGGATCGTTTGCAGCACTTTGGCACCATTTTTGAGTGAATTGCAGAACGTCAGATTTTTCATGAAATTGTGACCGCGCGGCTTAGGGATTTTTTCAAAAAAAGTTGTTCAGACGTCAACGGCTAATTCTGTTTCCCATAGTAAAAACCCATCTGTTTCCACCGAAAAAGCTTTCAGGGGATCGTTTGCAAATGTTTGGCACCATTTTTGAGTGAATTGCAGAACGTCAGATTTTTGCTGAAATTGTGACCGCGCGGCTTAGGGATTTTTTCAAAAAAAGTTGTTGAGACGTCGAGGGCTAATTCTGTTTCTCATACTAAAAACGCATCTGTTTCCACCGAAAAAGCTTTCAGGGGATCGTTTGCAGCACTTTGGCACCATTTTTGAGTGAATTGCAGAACGTCAGATTTTTCATGAAATTGTGACCGCGCGGCTTAGGGATTTTTTCAAAAAAAGTTGTTCAGACGTCGAGGGCTAATTCTTTTTCCCATGATAAAAACCCATCTGTTTCCACCGAAAAAGCTTTCCGGAGATCGTTTGCAACACTTTGGCACCATTTTTGAGTGAATTGCAGAACATCAGATTTTTGCTGAAATTGTGACCGCGCGGCTTAGGGATTTTTTCAAAAAAAGTTGTTCAGACGTCGAGGGCTAATTCTGTTTCCCATGATAAAAACCCATCTGTTTCCACCGAAAAAGCTTTCAGGGGATCGTTTGCAAATGTATGGCACCATTTTTGAGTGAATTGCAGAACGTCAGATTTTTGCTGAAATTGTGACCGCGCGGCTTAGGGATTTTTTCAAAAAAAGTTGTTCAGACGTCGAGGGCTAATTCTGTTTCCCATGATAAAAACCCATGTGTTTCCACCGAAAAAGCTTTCAGGAGATCGTTTGCAACACTTTGGCACCATTTTTGAGTGAATTGCAGAACGTCAGATTTTTGCTGAAATTGTAACCGCGCGGCTTAGGGATTTTTTCAAAAAAAGTTGTTCAGACGTCGAGGGCTAATTCTGTTTCCCATGATAAACACCCATCTGTTTCCACCGAAAAAGCTTTCAGGGGATCGTTTGCAAATGTTTGGCACCATTTTTGAGTGAATTGCAGAACGTCAGATTTTTGCTGAAATTGTGACCGCACGGCTTAGGGATTTTTTCAAAAAAAGTTGTTCACACGTCGAGGGTTAATTCTGTTTCTCATAGTAAAAACCCATCTGTTTCCACCGAAAAAGCTTTCAGGGGATCGTTTGCAACACTTTGGCACCATTTTTGAGTGAATTGCAGAACGTCAGATTTTTGCTGAAATTGTGACCGCGCGGCTTAGGGATTTTTTCAAAAAAAGTTGTTGAGACGTCGAGGGCTAATTCTGTTTCTCATACTAAAAACGCATCTGTTTCCACCGAAAAAGCTTTCAGGGGATCGTTTGCAACACTTTGGCACCATTTTTGAGTGAATTGCAGAACGTCAGATTTTTGCTGAAATTGTGACCGCGCGGCTTAGGGATTTTTTCAAAAAAAGTTGTTCAGACGTCGAGGGCTAATTTTGTTTCCCATGATAAAAACCCATGTGTTTCCACCGAAAAAGCTTTCAGGAGATCGTTTGCAACACTTTGGCACCATTTTTGAGTGAATTGCAGAACGTCAGATTTTTGCTGAAATTGCGACCATGCGGCTTAGGGATTTTTTCAAAAAAAGTTGTTCAGACGTCGAGGGCTAATTTTGTTTCCCAGGATAAAAACCCATCTGTTTCCACCGAAAAAGCTTTCAGGGGATCGTTTGCAACACTTTGGCACCATTTTTGAGTGAATTGCAGAACGTCAGATTTTTGCTGAAATTGTGACCGCGCGGCTTAGGGATTTTTTCAAAAAAAGTTGTTCAGACGTCGAGGGCTAATTCTGTTTCCCATGATAAAAACCCATCTGTTTCCACCGAAAAAGCTTTCAGGAGATTGTTTGCAACACTTTGGCACCATTTTTGAGTGAATTGCAGAACGTCAGATTTTTGCTGAAATTGCGACCGCGCGGCTTAGGGATTTTTTCAAAAAAAGTTGTTCAGACGTCGAGGGCTAATTCTGTTTCTGATAGTAAAAACCCATCTGTTTCTACCGAAAAAGCTTTCAGGGGATCGTTTGCAGCACTTTGGCACCATTTTTGAGTGAATTGCAGAACGTCAGATTTTTCATGAAATTGTGACCGCGCGGCTTAGGGATTTTTTCAAAAAAAGTTGTTCAGACGTCGAGGGCTAATTCTTTTTCCCATGATAAAAACCCATCTGTTTCCACCGAAAAAGCTTTCAGGGGATCGTTTGCAACACTTTGGCACCATTTTTGAGTGAATTGCAGAACGTCAGATTTTTGCTGAAATTGTGACCGCGCGGCTTAGGGATTTTTTCAAAAAAAGTTGTTGAGACGTCGAGGGCTAATTCTGTTTCTCATACTAAAAACGCATCTGTTTCCACCGAAAAAGCTTTCAGGGGATCGTTTGCAACACTTTGGCACCATTTTTGAGTGAATTGCAGAACGTCAGATTTTTGCTGAAATTGTGACCGCGCGGCTTAGGGATTTTTTCAAAAAAAGTTGTTCAGACGTCGAGGGCTAATTTTGTTTCCCATGATAAAAACCCATGTGTTTCCACCGAAAAAGCTTTCAGGAGATCGTTTGCAACACTTTGGCACCATTTTTGAGTGAATTGCAGAACGTCAGATTTTTGCTGAAATTGCGACCATGCGGCTTAGGGATTTTTTCAAAAAAAGTTGTTCAGACGTCGAGGGCTAATTTTCTTTCCCAGGATAAAAACCCATCTGTTTCCACCGAAAAAGCTTTCAGGGGATCGTTTGCAACACTTTGGCACCATTTTTGAGTGAATTGCAGAACGTCAGATTTTTGCTGAAATTGTGACCGCGCGGCTTAGGGATTTTTTCAAAAAAAGTTGTTCAGACGTCGAGGGCTAATTCTGTTTCCCATGATAAAAACCCATCTGTTTCCACCGAAAAAGCTTTCAGGAGATTGTTTGCAACACTTTGGCACCATTTTTGAGTGAATTGCAGAACGTCAGATTTTTGCTGAAATTGCGACCGCGCGGCTTAGGGATTTTTTCAAAAAAAGTTGTTCAGACGTCGAGGGCTAATTCTGTTTCTGATAGTAAAAACCCATCTGTTTCTACCGAAAAAGCTTTCAGGGGATCGTTTGCAGCACTTTGGCACCATTTTTGAGTGAATTGCAGAACGTCAGATTTTTCATGAAATTGTGACCGCGCGGCTTAGGGATTTTTTCAAAAAAAGTTGTTCAGACGTCGAGGGCTAATTCTTTTTCCCATGATAAAAACCCATCTGTTTCCACCGAAAAAGCTTTCCGGAGATCGTTTGCAACACTTTGGCAACATTTTTGAGTGAATTGCAGAACGTCAGATTTTTGCTGAAATTGTGACCGCGCGGCTTAGGGATTTTTTCAAAAAAAGTTGTTCAGACGTCGAGGGCTAATTCTGTTTCCCATGATAAAAACCCATCTGTTTCCACCGAAAAAGCTTTCAGGGGATCGTTTGCAAATGTATGGCACCATTTTTGAGTGAATTGCAGAACGTCAGATTTTTGCTGAAATTGTGACCGCGCGGCTTAGGGATTTTTTCAAAAAAAGTTGTTCAGACGTCGAGGGCTAATTCTGTTTCCCATGATAAAAACCCATGTGTTTCCACCGAAAAAGCTTTCAGGAGATCGTTTGCAACACTTTGGCACCATTTTTGAGTGAATTGCAGAACGTCAGATTTTTGCTGAAATTGTAACCGCGCGGCTTAGGGATTTTTTCAAAAAAAGTTGTTCAGACGTCGAGGGCTAATTCTGTTTCCCATGATAAACACCCATCTGTTTCCACCGAAAAAGCTTTCAGGGGATCGTTTGCAAATGTATGGCACCATTTTTGAGTGAATTGCAGAACGTCAGATTTTTGCTGAAATTGCGACCGCGCGGCGTAGGGATTTTTTCAAAAAAAGTTGTTCAGACGTCGAGGGCTAATTTTGTTTCCCCTTAATAAAAACCCATCTGTTTCCACCGAAAAAGCTTTCAGGAGATCGTTTGCAACACTTTGGCACCATTTTTGAGTGAATTGCAGAACGTCAGATTTTTGCTGAAATTGTAACCGCGCGGCTTAGGGATTTTTTCAAAAAAAGTTGTTCAGACGTCGAGGGCTAATTCTGTTTCCCATGATAAACACCCATCTGTTTCCACCGAAAAAGCTTTCAGGGGATCGTTTGCAAATGTATGGCACCAT
Source organism: Podarcis tiliguerta (assembly GCF_965153285.1). Lineage (NCBI taxonomy): Eukaryota > Metazoa > Chordata > Lepidosauria > Squamata > Lacertidae > Podarcis > Podarcis tiliguerta. The sequence continues at coordinate 26,025 of NW_028148623.1, read as the reverse complement.
TTTTGAGTGAATTGCAGAACGTCAGATTTTTGCTGAAATTGCGACCGCGCGGCGTAGGGATTTTTTCAAAAAAAGTTGTTCAGACGTCGAGGGCTAATTTTGTTTCCCCTTAATAAAAACCCATCTGTTTCCACCGAAAAAGCTTTCAGGAGATCGTTTGCAACACTTTGGCACCATTTTTGAGTGAATTGCAGAACGTCAGATTTTTGCTGAAATTGTGACCGCGCGGCTTAGGGATTTTTTCAAAAAAAGTTGTTCAGACGTCGAGGGCTAATTTTGTTTCCCCTTAATAAAAACCCATCTGTTTCCACCGAAAAAGCTTTCAGGAGATCATTTGCAACACTTTGGCACCATTTTTGAGTGAATTGCAGAATGTCACATTTTTGATGATATTGTGACCGCGCGGCTTAGGGATTTTTTCAAAAAAAGTTGTTCAGACGTCGAGGGCTAATTCTTTTTCCCATGATAAAAACCCATCTGTTTCCACCGAAAAAGCCTTCAGGGGATCGTTTGCAACACTTTGGCACCATTTTTGAGTGAATTGCAGAACGTCAGATTTTTGCTGAAATTGCGACCAAGCGGCTTAGGGATTTTTTCAAAAAAAGTTGTTCAGACGTCGAGGGCTAATTTTGTTTCCCAGGATAAAAACCCATCTGTTTCCACCGAAAAAGCTTTCAGGGGATCGTTTGCAACACTTTGGCACCATTTTTGAGTGAATTGCAGAACGTCAGATTTTTGCTGAAATTGTGACCGCGCGGCTTAGGGATTTTTTCAAAAAAAGTTGTTCAGACGTCGAGGGCTAATTCTGTTTCCCATGATAAAAACCCATCTGTTTCCACCTAAAAAGCTTTCAGGAGATTGTTTGCAACACTTTGGCACCATTTTTGAGTGAATTGCTTAACGTCAGATTTTTGATGAAATTGTGACCGCGCGGCTTAAGGATTTTTCAAAAAAAGTTGTTCAAACGTCGAGGGCTAATTTTGTTTCCCATGATAAAAACCCATCAGTTTCCACCGAAAAAGCTTTCAGGGGATCGTTTGCAACACTTTGGCACCATTTTTGAGTGAATTGCAGAACGTCAGATTTTTGCTGAAATTGTGACCGCGCGGCTTAGGGATTTTTTCAAAAAAAGTTGTTCAGACGTCGAGGGCTAATTTTGTTTCTCATAGTAAAAACCCATCTGTTTCCACCGAAAAAGCTTCCAGGGGATCGTTTGCAGCACTTTGGCACCATTTTTGAGTGAATTGCAGAACGTCAGATTTTTCATGAAATTGTGACCGCGCGGCTTAGGGATTTTTTCAAAAAAAGTTGTTCAGACGTCAACGGCTAATTCTGTTTCCCATAGTAAAAACCCATCTGTTTCCACCGAAAAAGCTTTCAGGGGATCGTTTGCAAATGTTTGGCACCATTTTTGAGTGAATTGCAGAACGTCAGATTTTTGCTGAAATTGTGACCGCGCGGCTTAGGGATTTTTTCAAAAAAAGTTGTTGAGACGTCGAGGGCTAATTCTGTTTCTCATACTAAAAACGCATCTGTTTCCACCGAAAAAGCTTTCAGGGGATCGTTTGCAGCACTTTGGCACCATTTTTGAGTGAATTGCAGAACGTCAGATTTTTCATGAAATTGTGACCGCGCGGCTTAGGGATTTTTTCAAAAAAAGTTGTTCACACGTCGACGGCTAATTCTGTTTCCCATAGTAAAAACCCATCTGTTTCCACCGAATAAGCTTTCAGGGGATCGTTTGCAACACTTTGGCACCATTTTTGAGTGAATTGCAGAACGTCAGATTTTTGCTGAAATTGTGACCGCGCGGCTTAGGGATTTTTTCAAAAAAAGTTGTTCAGACGTCGAGGGCTAATTTTGTTTCCCATGATAAAAACCCATGTGTTTCCACCGAAAAAGCTTTCAGGAGATCGTTTGCAACACTTTGGCACCATTTTTGAGTGAATTGCAGAACGTCAGATTTTTGCTGAAATTGCGACCAAGCGGCTTAGGGATTTTTTCAAAAAAAGTTGTTCAGACGTCGAGGGCTAATTTTGTTTCCCAGGATAAAAACCCATCTGTTTCCACCGAAAAAGCTTTCAGGGGATCGTTTGCAACACTTTGGCACCATTTTTGAGTGAATTGCAGAACGTCAGATATTTGCTGAAATTGTGACCGCGCGGCTTAGGGATTTTTTCAAAAAAAGTTGTTCAGACGTCGAGGGCTAATTCTGTTTCCCATGATAAAAACCCATCTGTTTCCACCTAAAAAGCTTTCAGGAGATTGTTTGCAACACTTTGGCACCATTTTTGAGTGAATTGCAGAACGTCAGATTTTTGCTGAAATTGCGACCGCGCGGCTTAGGGATTTTTTCAAAAAAAGTTGTTCAGACGTCGAGGGCTAATTCTGTTTCTCATAGTAAAAACCCATCTGTTTCCACCGAAAAAGCTTTCAGGGGATCGTTTGCAGCACTTTGGCACCATTTTTGAGTGAATTGCAGAACGTCAGATTTTTCATGAAATTGTGACCGCGCGGCTTAGGGATTTTTTCAAAAAAAGTTGTTCAGACGTCGAGGGCTAATTCTTTTTCCCATGATAAAAACCCATCTGTTTCCACCGAAAAAGCTTTCCGGAGATCGTTTGCAACACTTTGGCACCATTTTTGAGTGAATTGCAGAACGTCAGATTTTTGCTGAAATTGTGACCGCGCGGCTTAGGGATTTTTTCAAAAAAAGTTGTTCAGACGTCGAGGGCTAATTCTGTTTCCCATGATAAAAACCCATCTGTTTCCACCGAAAAAGCTTTCAGGGGATCGTTTGCAAATGTATGGCACCATTTTTGAGTGAATTGCAGAACGTCAGATTTTTGCTGAAATTGTGACCGCGCGGCTTAGGGATTTTTTCAAAAAAAGTTGTTCAGACGTCGAGGGCTAATTCTGTTTCCCATGATAAAAACCCATGTGTTTCCACCGAAAAAGCTTTCAGGAGATCGTTTGCAACACTTTGGCACCATTTTTGAGTGAATTGCAGAACGTCAGATTTTTGCTGAAATTGTAACCGCGCGGCTTAGGGATTTTTTCAAAAAAAGTTGTTCAGACGTCGAGGGCTAATTCTGTTTCCCATGATAAACACCCATCTGTTTCCACCGAAAAAGCTTTCAGGGGATCGTTTGCAAATGTTTGGCACCATTTTTGAGTGAATTGCAGAACGTCAGATTTTTGCTGAAATTGTGACCGCACGGCTTAGGGATTTTTTCAAAAAAAGTTGTTCACACGTCGAGGGTTAATTCTGTTTCTCATAGTAAAAACCCATCTGTTTCCACCGAAAAAGCTTTCAGGGGATCGTTTGCAACACTTTGGCACCATTTTTGAGTGAATTGCAGAACGTCAGATTTTTGCTGAAATTGTGACCGCGCGGCTTAGGGATTTTTTCAAAAAAAGTTGTTCAGATGTCGAGGGCTAATTCTTTTTCCCATGATAAAAACCCATGTGTTTCCACCGAAAAAGCTTTCCGGAGATCGTTTGCAACACTTTGGCACCATTTTTGAGTGAATTGCAGAACGTCAGATTTTTGCTGAAATTGTGACCGCGCGGCTTAGGGATTTTTTCAAAAAAAGTTGTTCAGACGTCAAGGGCTAATTTTGTTTCCCATGATAAAAACCCATCTGTTTTCACCTAAAAAGCTTTCAGGAGATTGTTTGCAACACTTTGGCACCATTTTTGAGTGAATTGCAGAACGTCAGATTTTTGCTGAAATTGCGACCGCGCGGCGTAGGGATTTTTTCAAAAAAAGTTGTTCAGACGTCGAGGGCTAATTTTGTTTCCCCTTAATAAAAACCCATCTGTTTCCACCGAAAAAGCTTTCAGGAGATCGTTTGCAACACTTTGGCACCATTTTTGAGTGAATTGCAGAACGTCAGATTTTTGCTGAAATTGTGACCGCGCGGCTTAGGGATTTTTTCAAAAAAAGTTGTTCAGACGTCGAGGGCTAATTTTGTTTCCCCTTAATAAAAACCCATCTGTTTCCACCGAAAAAGCTTTCAGGAGATCGTTTGCAACACTTTGGCACCATTTTTGAGTGAATTGCAGAATGTCAGATTTTTGATGATATTGTGACCGCGCGGCTTAGGGATTTTTTCAAAAAAAGTTGTTCAGACGTCGAGGGCTAATTCTTTTTCCCATGATAAAAACCCATCTGTTTCCACCGAAAAAGCTTTCAGGGGATCGTTTGCAACACTTTGGCACCATTTTTGAGTGAATTGCAGAACGTCAGATTTTTGATGAAATTGTGACCGCGCGGCTTAGGGATTTTTTCAAAAAAAGTTGTTCAGACGTCGAGGGCTAATTCTTTTTCCCATGATAAAAACCCATCTGTTTCCACCGAAAAAGCTTTCCGGAGATCGTTTGCAACACTTTGGCACCATTTTTGAGTGAATTGCAGAACGTCAGATTTTTGTTGAAATTGTGACCACGCGGCTTATGGATTTTTTCAAAAAAAGTTGATCAGACGTCGAGGGCTAATTCTGTTTCCCATGATAAAAACCCATCTGTTTCCACCGAAAAAGCTTTCAGGGGATCGTTTGCAAATGTTTGGCACCATTTTTGAGTGAATTGCAGAACGTCAGATTTTTGGTGAAATTGTGACTGCGCGGCTTAGGGATTTTTTCAAAAAAAGTTGTTCAGACGTCGAGGGCTAATTTTGTTTCCCATGATAAAAACCCATCTGTTTCCACCGAAAAAGCTTTCAGGGGATCGTTTGCAACACTTTGGCACCATTTTTGAGTGAATTGCAGAACGTCAGATTTTTGATGAAATTGTGACCGCGCGGCTTAAGGATTTTTCAAAAAAAGTTGTTCAGACGTCGAGGGCTAATTTTGTTTCCCATGATAAAAACCCATCAGTTTCCACCGAAAAAGCTTTCAGGGGATCGTTTGCAACACTTTGGCACCATTTTTGAGTGAATTGCAGAACGTCAGATTTTTGCTGAAATTGTGACCGTGCGGCTTAGGGATTTTTTCAAAAAAAGTTGTTCAGACGTCGAGGGCTAATTTTGTTTCTCATAGTAAAAACCCATCTGTTTCCACCGAAAAAGCTTCCAGGGGATCGTTTGCAGCACTTTGGCACCATTTTTGAGTGAATTGCAGAACGTCAGATTTTTCATGAAATTGTGACCGCGCGGCTTAGGGATTTTTTCAAAAAAAGTTGTTCAGACGTCGACGGCTAATTCTGTTTCCCATAGTAAAAACCCATCTGTTTCCACCGAAAAAGCTTTCAGGGGATCGTTTGCAAATGTTTGGCACCATTTTTGAGTGAATTGCAGAACGTCAGATTTTTGCTGAAATTGTGACCGCGCGGCTTACGGATTTTTTCAAAAAAAGTTGTTGAGACGTCGAGGGCTAATTCTGTTTCTCATACTAAAAACGCATCTGTTTCCACCGAAAAAGCTTTCAGGGGATCGTTTGCAGCACTTTGGCACCATTTTTGAGTGAATTGCAGAACGTCAGATTTTTCATGAAATTGTGACCGCGCGGCTTAGGGATTTTTTCAAAAAAAGTTGTTCAGACGTCGACGGCTAATTCTGTTTCCCATAGTAAAAACCCATCTGTTTCCACCGAAAAAGCTTTCAGGGGATCGTTTGCAAATGTTTGGCACCATTTTTGAGTGAATTGCAGAACGTCAGATTTTTGGTGAAATTGTGACTGCGCGGCTTAGGGATTTTTTCAAAAAAAGTTGTTCAGACGTCGAGGGCTAATTTTGTTTCCCATGATAAAAACCTATCTGTTTCCACCGAAAAAGCTTTCCGGGGATCGTTTGCAACACTTTGGCACCATTTTTGAGTGAATTGCAGAACGTCAGATTTTTGATGAAATTGTGACCGCGCGGCTTAAGGATTTTTCAAAAAAAGTTGTTCAGACGTCGAGGGCTAATTTTGTTTCCCATGATAAAAACCCATCAGTTTCCACCGAAAAAGCTTTCAGGGGATCGTTTGCAACACTTTGGCACCATTTTTGAGTGAATTGCAGAACGTCAGATTTTTGCTGAAATTGTGACCGCGCGGCTTAGGGATTTTTTCAAAAAAAGTTGTTCAGACGTCGAGGGCTAATTTTGTTTCTCATAGTAAAAACCCATCTGTTTCCACCGAAAAAGCTTCCAGGGGATCGTTTGCAGCACTTTGGCACCATTTTTGAGTGAATTGCAGAACGTCAGATTTTTCATGAAATTGTGACCGCGCGGCTTAGGGATTTTTTCAAAAAAAGTTGTTCAGACGTCGACGGCTAATTCTGTTTCCCATAGTAAAAACCCATCTGTTTCCACCGAAAAAGCTTTCAGGGGATCGTTTGCAAATGTTTGGCACCATTTTTGAGTGAATTGCAGAACGTCAGATTTTTGCTGAAATTGTGACCGCGCGGCTTAGGGATTTTTTCAAAAAAAGTTGTTGAGACGTCGAGGGCTAATTCTGTTTCTCATACTAAAAACGCATCTGTTTCCACCGAAAAAGCTTTCAGGGGATCGTTTGCAGCACTTTGGCACCATTTTTGAGTGAATTGCAGAACGTCAGATTTTTCATGAAATTGTGACCGCGCGGCTTAGGGATTTTTTCAAAAAAAGTTGTTCAGACGTCGAGGGCTAATTTTGTTTCCCATGATAAAAACCCATGTGTTTCCACTGAAAAAGCTTTCAGGAGATCGTTTGCAACACTTTGGCACCATTTTTGAGTGAATTGCAGAACGTCAGATTTTTGCTGAAATTGCGACCAAGCGGCTTAGGGATTTTATCAAAAAAAGTTGTTCAGACGTCGAGGGCTAATTTTGTTTCCCAGGATAAAAACCCATCTGTTTCCACCGAAAAAGCTTTCAGGGGATCGTTTGCAACACTTTGGCACCATTTTTGAGTGAATTGCAGAACGTCAGATTTTTGCTGAAATTGTGACCGCGCGGCTTAGGGATTTTTTCAAAAAAAGTTGTTCAGACGTCGAGGGCTAATTCTGTTTCCCATGATAAAAACCCATCTGTTTCCACCTAAAAAGCTTTCAGGAGATTGTTTGCAACACTTTGGCACCATTTTTGAGTGAATTGCAGAACGTCAGATTTTTGCTGAAATTGCGACCGCGCGGCTTACGGATTTTTTCAAAAAAAAGTTGTTCAGACGTCGAGGGCTAATTCTGTTTCCCATGATACAAACCCATCTGTTTCCACAGAAAAAGCTTTCAGGGGATCGTTTGCAACACTTTGGCACCATTTTTGAGTGAATTGCAGAACGTCAGATTTTTGCTGAAATTGTGACCGTGCGGCTTAGGGATTTTTTCAAAAAAAGTTGTTCAGACGTCGAGGGCTAATTTTGTTTCTCATAGTAAAAACCCATCTGTTTCCACCGAAAAAGCTTCCAGGGGATCGTTTGCAGCACTTTGGCACCATTTTTGAGTGAATTGCAGAACGTCAGATTTTTCATGAAATTGTGACCGCGCGGCTTAGGGATTTTTTCAAAAAAAGTTGTTCAGACGTCGACGGCTAATTCTGTTTCCCATAGTAAAAACCCATCTGTTTCCACCGAAAAAGCTTTCAGGGGATCGTTTGCAAATGTTTGGCACCATTTTTGAGTGAATTGCAGAACGTCAGATTTTTGCTGAAATTGTGACCGCGCGGCTTACGGATTTTTTCAAAAAAAGTTGTTGAGACGTCGAGGGCTAATTCTGTTTCTCATACTAAAAACGCATCTGTTTCCACCGAAAAAGCTTTCAGGGGATCGTTTGCAGCACTTTGGCACCATTTTTGAGTGAATTGCAGAACGTCAGATTTTTCATGAAATTGTGACCGCGCGGCTTAGGGATTTTTTCAAAAAAAGTTGTTCAGACGTCGACGGCTAATTCTGTTTCCCATAGTAAAAACCCATCTGTTTCCACCGAAAAAGCTTTCAGGGGATCGTTTGCAAATGTTTGGCACCATTTTTGAGTGAATTGCAGAACGTCAGATTTTTGGTGAAATTGTGACTGCGCGGCTTAGGGATTTTTTCAAAAAAAGTTGTTCAGACGTCGAGGGCTAATTTTGTTTCCCATGATAAAAACCTATCTGTTTCCACCGAAAAAGCTTTCCGGGGATCGTTTGCAACACTTTGGCACCATTTTTGAGTGAATTGCAGAACGTCAGATTTTTGATGAAATTGTGACCGCGCGGCTTAAGGATTTTTCAAAAAAAGTTGTTCAGACGTCGAGGGCTAATTTTGTTTCCCATGATAAAAACCCATCAGTTTCCACCGAAAAAGCTTTCAGGGGATCGTTTGCAACACTTTGGCACCATTTTTGAGTGAATTGCAGAACGTCAGATTTTTGCTGAAATTGTGACCGCGCGGCTTAGGGATTTTTTCAAAAAAAGTTGTTCAGACGTCGAGGGCTAATTTTGTTTCTCATAGTAAAAACCCATCTGTTTCCACCGAAAAAGCTTCCAGGGGATCGTTTGCAGCACTTTGGCACCATTTTTGAGTGAATTGCAGAACGTCAGATTTTTCATGAAATTGTGACCGCGCGGCTTAGGGATTTTTTCAAAAAAAGTTGTTCAGACGTCGACGGCTAATTCTGTTTCCCATAGTAAAAACCCATCTGTTTCCACCGAAAAAGCTTTCAGGGGATCGTTTGCAAATGTTTGGCACCATTTTTGAGTGAATTGCAGAACGTCAGATTTTTGCTGAAATTGTGACCGCGTGGCTTAGGGATTTTTTCAAAAAAAGTTGTTGAGACGTCGAGGGCTAATTCTGTTTCTCATACTAAAAACGCATCTGTTTCCACCGAAAAAGCTTTCAGGGGATCGTTTGCAGCACTTTGGCACCATTTTTGAGTGAATTGCAGAACGTCAGATTTTTCATGAAATTGTGACCGCGCGGCTTAGGGATTTTTTCAAAAAAAGTTGTTCAGACGTCGAGGGCTAATTTTGTTTCCCATGATAAAAACCCATGTGTTTCCACTGAAAAAGCTTTCAGGAGATCGTTTGCAACACTTTGGCACCATTTTTGAGTGAATTGCAGAACGTCAGATTTTTGCTGAAATTGCGACCAAGCGGCTTAGGGATTTTATCAAAAAAAGTTGTTCAGACGTCGAGGGCTAATTTTGTTTCCCAGGATAAAAACCCATCTGTTTCCACCGAAAAAGCTTTCAGGGGATCGTTTGCAACACTTTGGCACCATTTTTGAGTGAATTGCAGAACGTCAGATTTTTGCTGAAATTGTGACCGCGCGGCTTAGGGATTTTTTCAAAAAAAGTTGTTCAGACGTCGAGGGCTAATTCTGTTTCCCATGATAAAAACCCATCTGTTTCCACCTAAAAAGCTTTCAGGAGATTGTTTGCAACACTTTGGCACCATTTTTGAGTGAATTGCAGAACGTCAGATTTTTGCTGAAATTGCGACCGCGCGGCTTAGGGATTTTTTCAAAAAAAAGTTGTTCAGACGTCGAGGGCTAATTCTGTTTCCCATGATACAAACCCATCTGTTTCCACAGAAAAAGCTTTCAGGGGATCGTTTGCAACACTTTGGCACCATTTTTGAGTGAATTGCAGAACGTCGGATTTTTGCTGAAATTGTGACCGCGCGGCTTAGGGATTTTTTCAAAAAAAGTTGTTCAGACGTCGAGGGCTAATTCTGTTTCCCATGATAAAAACCCATCTGTTTCCACCGAAAAAGCTTTCAGGGGATCGTTTGCAAATGTTTGGCACCATTTTTGAGTGAATTGCAGAACGTCAGATTTTTGCTGAAATTGTGACCGCGCGGCTTAGGGATTTTTTCAAAAAAAGTTGTTCAGACGTCGAGGGCTAATTCTGTTTCTCATAGTAAAAACCCATATGTTTCCACCGAAAAAGCTTTCAGGGGATCGTTTGCAGCACTTTGGCACCATTTTTGAGTGAATTGCAGAACGTCAGATTTTTCATGAAATTGTGACCGCGCGGCTTAGGGATTTTTTCAAAAAAAGTTGTTCAGACGTCGAGGGCTAATTCTTTTTCCCATGATAAAAACCCATCTGTTTCCACCGAAAAAGCTTTCCGGAGATCGTTTGCAACACTTTGGCACCATTTTTGAGTGAATTGCAGAACGTCAGATTTTTGATGAAATTGTGACCGCGCGGCTTAAGGATTTTTCAAAAAAAGTTGTTCAGACGTCGAGGGCTAATTTTGTTTCCCATGATAAAAACCCATCAGTTTCCACCGAAAAAGCTTTCAGGGGATCGTTTGCAACACTTTGGCACCATTTTTGAGTGAATTGCAGAACGTCAGATTTTTGCTGAAATTGTGACCGTGCGGCTTAGGGATTTTTTCAAAAAAAGTTGTTCAGACGTCGAGGGCTAATTTTGTTTCTCATAGTAAAAACCCATCTGTTTCCACCGAAAAAGCTTCCAGGGGATCGTTTGCAGCACTTTGGCACCATTTTTGAGTGAATTGCAGAACGTCAGATTTTTCATGAAATTGTGACCGCGCGGCTTAGGGATTTTTTCAAAAAAAGTTGTTCAGACGTCGACGGCTAATTCTGTTTCCCATAGTAAAAACCCATCTGTTTCCACCGAAAAAGCTTTCAGGGGATCGTTTGCAAATGTTTGGCACCATTTTTGAGTGAATTGCAGAACGTCAGATTTTTGCTGAAATTGTGACCGCGCGGCTTACGGATTTTTTCAAAAAAAGTTGTTGAGACGTCGAGGGCTAATTCTGTTTCTCATATTAAAAACGCATCTGTTTCCACCGAAAAAGCTTTCAGGGGATCGTTTGCAGCACTTTGGCACCATTTTTGAGTGAATTGCAGAACGTCAGATTTTTCATGAAATTGTGACCGCGCGGCTTAGGGATTTTTTCAAAAAAAGTTGTTCAGACGTCGACGGCTAATTCTGTTTCCCATAGTAAAAACCCATCTGTTTCCACCGAAAAAGCTTTCAGGGGATCGTTTGCAACACTTTGGCACCATTTTTGAGTGAATTGCAGAACGTCAGATTTTTGATGAAATTGTGACCGCGCGGCTTAAGGATTTTTCAAAAAAAGTTGTTCAGACGTCGAGGGCTAATTTTGTTTCCCATGATAAAAACCCATCAGTTTCCACCGAAAAAGCTTTCAGGGGATCGTTTGCAACACTTTGGCACCATTTTTGAGTGAATTGCAGAACGTCAGATTTTTGCTGAAATTGTGACCGCGCGGCTTAGGGATTTTTTCAAAAAAAGTTGTTCAGACGTCGAGGGCTAATTTTGTTTCTCATAGTAAAAACCCATCTGTTTCCACCGAAAAAGCTTCCAGGGGATCGTTTGCAGCACTTTGGCACCATTTTTGAGTGAATTGCAGAACGTCAGATTTTTCATGAAATTGTGACCGCGCGGCTTAGGGATTTTTTCAAAAAAAGTTGTTCAGACGTCGACGGCTAATTCTGTTTCCCATAGTAAAAACCCATCTGTTTCCACCGAAAAAGCTTTCAGGGGATCGTTTGCAAATGTTTGGCACCATTTTTGAGTGAATTGCAGAACGTCAGATTTTTGCTGAAATTGTGACCGCGCGGCTTAGGGATTTTTTCAAAAAAAGTTGTTGAGACGTCGAGGGCTAATTCTGTTTCTCATACTAAAAACGCATCTGTTTCCACCGAAAAAGCTTTCAGGGGATCGTTTGCAGCACTTTGGCACCATTTTTGAGTGAATTGCAGAACGTCAGATTTTTCATGAAATTGTGACCGCGCGGCTTAGGGATTTTTTCAAAAAAAGTTGTTCAGACGTCGAGGGCTAATTCTGTTTCCCATGATAAAAACCCATCTGTTTCCACCGAAAAAGCTTTCAGGGGATCGTTTGCAAATGTTTGGCACCATTTTTGAGTGAATTGCAGAACGTCAGATTTTTGCTGAAATTGTGAACGCGCGGCTTAGGGATTTTTTCAAAAAAAGTTGTTCAGACGTCGAGGGCTAATTCTGTTTCTCATAGTAAAAACCCATATGTTTCCACCGAAAAAGCTTTCAGGGGATCGTTTGCAGCACTTTGGCACCATTTTTGAGTGAATTGCAGAACGTCAGATGTTTGATGAAACTGTGACCGCGCGGCGTAGGGATTTTTCTCAAAAAAAATTGTTCAGACGTCGAGGGCTAATTCTGTTTCCCATGATACAAACCCATCTGTTTCCACCGAAAAAGCTTTCAGGGCATCGTTTGCAACACTTTGGCACCATTTTTGAGTGAATTGCAGAACGTCAGATTTTTGCTGAAATTGTGACCGCGCGGCTTAGGGATTTTTTCAAAAAAAGTTGTTCAGACGTCGAGGGCTAATTCTGTTTCTCATACTAAAAACGCATCTGTTTCCACCGAAAAAGCTTTCAGGGGATCGTTTGCAGCACTTTGGCACCATTTTTGAGTGAATTGCAGAACGTCAGATTTTTCATGAAATTGTGACCGCGCGGCTTAGGGATTTTTTCAAAAAAAGTTGTTCAGACGTCGACGGCTAATTCTGTTTCCCATAGTAAAAACCCATCTGTTTCCACCGAATAAGCTTTCAGGGGATCGTTTGAAACACTTTGGCACCATTTTTGAGTGAATTGCAGAACGTCAGATTTTTGGTGAAATTGTGACTGCGCGGCTTAGGGATTTTTTCAAAAAAAGTTGTTCAGACGTCGAGGGCTAATTTTGTTTCCCATGATAAAAACCTATCTGTTTCCACCGAAAAAGCTTTCAGGGGATCGTTTGCAACACTTTGGCACCATTTTTGAGTGAATTGCAGAACGTCAGATTTTTGCTGAAATTGTGACCGCGCGGCTTAGGGATTTTTTCAAAAAAAGTTGTTGAGACGTCGAGGGCTAATTCTGTTTCTCATACTAAAAACGCATCTGTTTCCACCGAAAAAGCTTTCAGGGGATCGTTTGCAGCACTTTGGCACCATTTTTGAGTGAATTGCAGAACGTCAGATTTTTCATGAAATTGTGACCGCGCGGCTTAGGGATTTTTTCAAAAAAAGTTGTTCAGACGTCGAGGGCTAATTTTGTTTCCCATGATAAAAACCCATGTGTTTCCACCGAAAAAGCTTTCAGGAGATCGTTTGCAACACTTTGGCACCATTTTTGAGTGAATTGCAGAACGTCAGATTTTTGCTGAAATTGCGACCAAGCGGCTTAGGGATTTTATCAAAAAAAGTTGTTCAGACGTCGAGGGCTAATTTTGTTTCCCAGGATAAAAACCCATCTGTTTCCACCGAAAAAGCTTTCAGGGGATCGTTTGCAACACTTTGGCACCATTTTTGAGTGAATTGCAGAACGTCAGATTTTTGCTGAAATTGAGACCGCGCGGCTTAGGGATTTTTTCAAAAAAAGTTGTTCAGACGTCGAGGGCTAATTCTGTTTCCCATGATAAAAACCCATCTGTTTCCACCTAAAAAGCTTTCAGGAGATTGTTTGCAACACTTTGGCACCATTTTTGAGTGAATTGCAGAACGTCAGATTTTTGCTGAAATTGCGACCGCGCGGCTTAGGGATTTTTTCAAAAAAAAGTTGTTCAGACGTCGAGGGCTAATTCTGTTTCCCATGATACAAACCCATCTGTTTCCACCGAAAAAGCTTTCAGGGCATCGTTTGCAACACTTTGGCACCATTTTTGAGTGAATTGCAGAACGTCAGATTTTTGCTGAAATTGTGACCGCGCGGCTTAGGGATTTTTTCAAAAAAAGTTGTTCAGACGTCGACGGCTAATTCTGTTTCCCATAGTAAAAACCCATCTGTTTCCACCGAAAAAGCTTTCAGGGGATCGTTTGCAAATGTTTGGCACCATTTTTGAGTGAATTGCAGAACGTCAGATTTTTGCTGAAATTGTGACCGCGCGGCTTAGGGATTTTTTCAAAAAAAGTTGTTGAGACGTCGAGGGCTAATTCTGTTTCTCATACTAAAAACGCATCTGTTTCCACCGAAAAAGCTTTCAGGGGATCGTTTGCAGCACTTTGGCACCATTTTTGAGTGAATTGCAGAACGTCAGATTTTTCATGAAATTGTGACCGCGCGGCTTAGGGATTTTTTCAAAAAAAGTTGTTCAGACGTCGAGGGCTAATTTTGTTTCCCATGATAAAAACCTATCTGTTTCCACCGAAAAAGCTTTCAGGGGATCGTTTGCAACACTTTGGCACCATTTTTGAGTGAATTGCAGAACGTCAGATTTTTGATGAAATTGTGACCGCGCGGCTTAAGGATTTTTCAAAAAAAGTTGTTCAGACGTCGAGGGCTAATTCTGTTTCCCATGATAAAAACCCATCAGTTTCCACCGAAAAAGCTTTCAGGGGATCGTTTGCAACACTTTGGCACCATTTTTGAGTGAATTGCAGAACGTCAGATTTTTGCTGAAATTGTGACCGCGCGGCTTAGGGATTTTTTCAAAAAAAGTTGTTCAGACGTCGAGGGCTAATTTTGTTTCTCATAGTAAAAACCCATCTGTTTCCACTGAAAAAGCTTCCAGGGGATCGTTTGCAGCACTTTGGCACCATTTTTGAGTGAATTGCAGAACGTCAGATTTTTCATGAAATTGTGACCGCGCGGCTTAGGGATTTTTTCAAAAAAAGTTGTTCAGACGTCGACGGCTAATTCTGTTTCCCATAGTAAAAACCCATCTGTTTCCACCGAAAAAGCTTTCAGGGGATCGTTTACAAATGTTTGGCACCATTTTTGAGTGAATTGCAGAACGTCAGATTTTTGCTGAAATTGTGACCGCGCGGCTTAGGGATTTTTTCAAAAAAAGTTGTTGAGACGTCGAGGGCTAATTCTGTTTCTCATACTAAAAACGCATCTGTTTCCACCGAAAAAGCTTTCAGGGGATCGTTTGCAGCACTTTGGCACCATTTTTGAGTGAATTGCAGAACGTCAGATTTTTCATGAAATTGTGACCGCGCGGCTCAGGGATTTTTTCAAAAAAAGTTGTTCAGACGTCGAGGGCTAATTTTGTTTCCCATGATAAAAACCCATGTGTTTCCACCGAAAAAGCTTTCAGGAGATCGTTTGCAACACTTTGGCACCATTTTTGAGTGAATTGCAGAACGTCAGATTTTTGCTGAAATTGCGACCAAGCGGCTTAGGGATTTTATCAAAAAAAGTTGTTCAGACGTCGAGGGCTAATTTTGTTTCCCAGGATAAAAACCCATCTGTTTCCACCGAAAAAGCTTTCAGGGGATCGTTTGCAACACTTTGGCACCATTTTTGAGTGAATTGCAGAACGTCAGATTTTTGCTGAAATTGTGACCGCGCGGCTTAGGGATTTTTTCAAAAAAAGTTGTTCAGACGTCGAGGGCTAATTCTGTTTCCCATGATAAAAACCCATCTGTTTCCACCTAAAAAGCTTTCAGGAGATTGTTTGCAACACTTTGGCACCATTTTTGAGTGAATTGCAGAACGTCAGATTTTTGCTGAAATTGCGACCGCGCGGCTTAGGGATTTTTTCAAAAAAAAGTTGTTCAGACGTCGAGGGCTAATTCTGTTTCCCATGATACAAACCCATCTGTTTCCACAGAAAAAGCTTTCAGGGGATCGTTTGCAACACTTTGGCACCATTTTTGAGTGAATTGCAGAACGTCGGATTTTTGCTGAAATTGTCACCGCGCGGCTTAGGGATTTTTTCAAAAAAAGTTGTTCAGACGTCGAGGGCTAATTCTGTTTCCCATGATAAAAACCCATCTGTTTCCACCGAAAAAGCTTTCAGGGGATCGTTTGCAAATGTTTGGCACCATTTTTGAGTGAATTGCAGAACGTCAGATTTTTGCTGAAATTGTGACCGCGCGGCTTAGGGATTTTTTCAAAAAAAGCTGTTCAGACGTCGAGGGCTAATTCTGTTTCTCATAGTAAAAACCCATATGTTTCCACCGAAAAAGCTTTCAGGGGATCGTTTGCAGCACTTTGGCACCATTTTTGAGTGAATTGCAGAACGTCAGATTTTTCATGAAATTGTGACCGCGCGGCTTAGGGATTTTTTCAAAAAAAGTTGTTCAGACGTCGAGGGCTAATTCTTTTTCCCATGATAAAAACCCATCTGTTTCCACCGAAAAAGCTTTCCGGAGATCGTTTGCAACACTTTGGCACCATTTTTGAGTGAATTGCAGAACGTCAGATTTTTGCTGAAATTGTGACCGCGCGGCTTAGGGATTTTTTCAAAAAAAGTTGTTCAGACGTCGAGGGCTAATTCTGTTTCCCATGATAAAAACCCATCTGTTTCCACCGAAAAAGCTTTCAGGGGATCGTTTGCAAATGTTTGGCACCATTTTTGAGTGAATTGCAGAACGTCAGATTTTTGCTGAAATTGTGACCGCGCGGCTTAGGGATTTTTTCAAAAAAAGTTGTTCAGACGTCGAGGGCTAATTCTGTTTCCCATGATAAAAACCCATGTGTTTCCACCGAAAAAGCTTTCAGGAGATCGTTTGCAACACTTTGGCACCATTTTTGAGTGAATTGCAGAACGTCAGATTTTTGCTGAAATTGTAACCGCGCGGCTTAGGGATTTTTTCAAAAAAAGTTGTTCAGACGTCGAGGGCTAATTCTGTTTCCCATGATAAACACCCATCTGTTTCCACCGAAAAAGCTTTCAGGGGATCGTTTGCAAATGTTTGGCACCATTTTTGAGTGAATTGCAGAACGTCAGATTTTTGCTGAAATTCTGACCGCGCGGCTTCGGGATTTTTTCAAAAAAAGTTGTTCACACGTCGAGGGTTAATTCTGTTTCTCATAGTAAAAACCCATCTGTTTCCACCGAAAAAGCTTTCAGGGGATCGTTTGCAACACTTTGGCACCATTTTTGAGTGAATTGCAGAACGTCAGATTTTTGCTGAAATTGTGACCGCGCGGCTTAGGGATTTTTTCAAAAAAAGTTGTTCAGACGTCGAGGGCTAATTCTTTTTCCAATGATAAAAACCCATGTGTTTCCACCGAAAAAGCTTTCCGGAGATCGTTTGCAACACTTTGGCACCATTTTTGAGTGAATTGCAGAACGTCAGATGTTTGATGAAACTGTGACCGCGCGGCTTAGGGATTTTTTCAAAAAAAGTTGTTCAGACGTCGAGGGCTAATTTTGTTTCCCATGATAAAAACCCATCTGTTTCCACCTAAAAAGCTTTCAGGAGATTGTTTGCAACACTTTGGCACCATTTTTGAGTGAATTGCAGAACGTCAGATTTTTGCTGAAATTGCGACCGCGCGGCGTAGGGATTTTTCTCAAAAAAAATTGTTCAGACGTCGAGGGCTAATTCTGTTTCCCATGATACAAACCCATCTGTTTCCACCGAAAAAGCTTTCAGGGGATCGTTTGCAGCACTTTGGCACCATTTTTGAGTGAATTGCAGAACGTCAGATTTTTCATGAAATTGTGACCGCGCGGCTTAGGGATTTTTTCAAAAAAAGTTGTTCAGACGTCGAGGGCTAATTCTTTTTCCCATGATAAAAACCCATCTGTTTCCACCGAAAAAGCTTTCCGGAGATCGTTTGCAACACTTTGGCACCATTTTTGAGTGAATTGCAGAACGTCAGATTTTTGCTGAAATTGTGACCGCGCGGCTTAGGGATTTTTTCAAAAAAAGTTGTTCAGACGTCGAGGGCTAATTCTGTTTCCCATGATAAAAACCCATCTGTTTCCACCGAAAAAGCTTTCAGGGGATCGTTTGCAAATGTTTGGCACCATTTTTGAGTGAATTGCAGAACGTCAGATTTTTGCTGAAATTGTGACCGCGCGGCTTAGGGATTTTTTCAAAAAAAGTTGTTCAGACGTCGAGGGCTAATTCTGTTTCCCATGATAAAAACCCATGTGTTTCCACCGAAAAAGCTTTCAGGAGATCGTTTGCAACACTTTGGCACCATTTTTGAGTGAATTGCAGAACGTCAGATTTTTGCTGAAATTGTAACCGCGCGGCTTAGGGATTTTTTCAAAAAAAGTTGTTCAGACGTCGAGGGCTAATTCTGTTTCCCATGATAAACACCCATCTGTTTCCACCGAAAAAGCTTTCAGGGGATCGTTTGCAAATGTTTGGCACCATTTTTGAGTGAATTGCAGAACGTCAGATTTTTGCTGAAATTCTGACCGCGCGGCTTCGGGATTTTTTCAAAAAAAGTTGTTCACACGTCGAGGGTTAATTCTGTTTCTCATAGTAAAAACCCATCTGTTTCCACCGAAAAAGCTTTCAGGGGATCGTTTGCAACACTTTGGCACCATTTTTGAGTGAATTGCAGAACGTCAGATTTTTGCTGAAATTGTGACCGCGCGGCTTAGGGATTTTTTCAAAAAAAGTTGTTCAGACGTCGAGGGCTAATTCTTTTTCCCATGATAAAAACCCATGTGTTTCCACCGAAAAAGCTTTCCGGAGATCGTTTGCAACACTTTGGCACCATTTTTGAGTGAATTGCAGAACGTCAGATGTTTGATGAAACTGTGACCGCGCGGCTTAGGGATTTTTTCAAAAAAAGTTGTTCAGACGTCGAGGGCTAATTTTGTTTCCCATGATAAAAACCCATCTGTTTCCACCTAAAAAGCTTTCAGGAGATTGTTTGCAACACTTTGGCACCATTTTTGAGTGAATTGCAGAACGTCAGATTTTTGCTGAAATTGCGACCGCGCGGCGTAGGGATTTTTCTCAAAAAAAATTGTTCAGACGTCGAGGGCTAATTCTGTTTCCCATGATACAAACCCATCTGTTTCCACCGAAAAAGCTTTCAGGGCATCGTTTGCAACACTTTGGCACCATTTTTGAGTGAATTGCAGAACGTCAGATTTTTGCTGAAATTGTGACCGTGCGGCTTAGGGATTTTTTTCAAAAAATGTTGTTCAGACGTCGAGGGCTAATTCTGTTTCCCATGATAAAAAACCATCTGTTTCCAGCGAAAAAGCTTTCAGGAGATCGTTTGCAACACTTTGGCACCATTTTTGAGTGAATTGCAGAACGTCAGATTTTTGCTGAAATTGTGACCGCGTGGCTTAGGGATTTTTTCAAAAAAAGTTGTTCAGACGTCGAGGGCTAATTCTGTTTCTCATAGTAAAAACCCATCTGTTTCCACCGAAAAAACTTTCAGGGGATCGTTTGCAACACTTTGGCACCATTTTTGAGTGAATTGCAGAATGTCAGATTTTTGATGATATTGTGACCGCGCGGCTTAGGGATTTTTTCAAAAAAAGTTGTTCAGACGTCGAGGGCTAATTCTTTTTCCCATGATGAAAACCCATCTGTTTCCACCGAAAAAGCTTTCAGGGGATCGTTTGCAACACTTTGGCACCATTTTTGAGTGAATTGCAGAACGTCAGATTTTTGATGAAATTGTGACCGCGCGGCTTAGGGATTTTTTCAAAAAAAGTTGTTCAGACGCCGAGGGCTAATTCTTTTTCCCATGATAAAAACCCATCTGTTTCCACTGAAAAAGCTTTCCGGAGATCGTTTGCAACACTTTGGCACCATTTTTGAGTGAATTGCAGAACGTCAGATTTTTGCTGAAATTGTGACCGAGCGGCTTAAGGATTTTTCAAAAAAAGTTGTTCAGACGTCGAGGGCTAATTTTGTTTCCCATGATAAAAACCCATCTGTTTCCACCGAAAAAGCTTTCAGGGGATGGTTTGCAACACTTTGGCACCATTTTTGAGTGAATTGCAGAATGTCAGATTGTTGCTGAAATTGTGACCGCGCGGCTTAGGGATTTTTTTCAAAAAATGTTGTTCAGACGTCGAGGGCTAATTCTGTTTCCCATGATAAAAAACCATCTGTTTCCACCGAAAAAGCTTTCAGGAGATCGTTTGCAACACTTTGGCACCATTTTTGAGTGAATTGCAGAACGTCAGATTTTTGCTGAAATTGTGACCGCGCGGCTTAGGGATTTTTTCATAAAAAGTTGTTCAGACGTCGAGGGCTAATTTTGTTTCCCACGATAAAAACCCATCTGTTTCCACCGAAAAAGCTTTCAGGGGATCGTTTGCAGCACTTTGGCACCATTTTTGAGTGAATTGCAGAACGTCAGATTTTTGCTGAAATTGTGACCGCGCGGCTTAGGGATTTTTTCAAAAAAAGTTGTTCAAACGTCGAGGGCTAATTCTGTTTCTCATAGTAAAAACCCATCTGTTTCCACCGAAAAAGCTTTCAGGGGATCGTTTGCAACACTTTGGCACCATTTTTGAGTGAATTGCAGAACGTCAGATTTTTGCTGAAATTGTGACCGCGCGGCTTAGGGATTTTTTCAAAAAAAGTTGTTCAGACGTCGAGGGCTAATTCTTTTTCCCATGATAAAAACCCATGTGTTTCCACCGAAAAAGCTTTCCGGAGATCGTTTGCAACACTTTGGCACCATTTTTGAGTGAATTGCAGAACGTCAGATGTTTGATGAAACTGTGACCGCGCGGCTTAGGGATTTTTTCAAAAAAAGTTGTTCAGACGTCGAGGGCTAATTTTGTTTCCCATGATAAAAACCCATCTGTTTCCACCTAAAAAGCTTTCAGGAGATTGTTTGCAACACTTTGGCACCATTTTTGAGTGAATTGCAGAACGTCAGATTTTTGCTGAAATTGCGACCGCGCGGCGTAGGGATTTTTCTCAAAAAAAATTGTTCAGACGTCGAGGGCTAATTCTGTTTCCCATGATACAAACCCATCTGTTTCCACCGAAAAAGCTTTCAGGGCATCGTTTGCAACACTTTGGCACCATTTTTGAGTGAATTGCAGAACGTCAGATTTTTGCTGAAATTGTGACCGTGCGGCTTAGGGATTTTTTTCAAAAAATGTTGTTCAGACGTCGAGGGCTAATTCTGTTTCCCATGATAAAAAACCATCTGTTTCCAGCGAAAAAGCTTTCAGGAGATCGTTTGCAACACTTTGGCACCATTTTTGAGTGAATTGCAGAACGTCAGATTTTTGCTGAAATTGTGACCGCGCGGCTTAGGGATTTTTTCAAAAAAAGTTGTTCAGACGTCGAGGGCTAATTCTGTTTCTCATAGTAAAAACCCATCTGTTTCCACCGAAAAAACTTTCAGGGGATCGTTTGCAACACTTTGGCACCATTTTTGAGTGAATTGCAGAATGTCAGATTTTTGATGATATTGTGACCGCGCGGCTTAGGGATTTTTTCAAAAAAAGTTGTTCAGACGTCGAGGGCTAATTCTTTTTCCCATGATAAAAACCCATCTGTTTCCACCGAAAAAGCTTTCAGGGGATCGTTTGCAACACTTTGGCACCATTTTTGAGTGAATTGCAGAACGTCAGATTTTTGATGAAATTGTGACCGCGCGGCTTAGGGATTTTTTCAAAAAAAGTTGTTCAGACGTCGAGGGCTAATTCTTTTTCCCATGATAAAAACCCATCTGTTTCCACTGAAAAAGCTTTCCGGAGATCGTTTGCAACACTTTGGCACCATTTTTGAGTGAATTGCAGAACGTCAGATTTTTGCTGAAATTGTGACCGAGCGGCTTAAGGATTTTTCAAAAAAAGTTGTTCAGACGTCGAGGGCTAATTTTGTTTCCCATGATAAAAACCCATCTGTTTCCACCGAAAAAGCTTTCAGGGGATGGTTTGCAACACTTTGGCACCATTTTTGAGTGAATTGCAGAACGTCAGATTTTTGCTGAAATTGTGACCGCGCGGCTTAGGGATTTTTTCAAAAAAAGTTGTTCAGACGTCGAGGGCTAATTTTGTTTCCCATGATAAAAACCCATCTGTTTCCACCGAAAAAGCTTTCAGGAGATCGTTTGCAACACTTTGGCACCATTTTTGAGTGAATTGCAGAACGTCAGATTGTTGCTGAAATTGTGACCGCGCGGCTTAGGGATTTTTTTCAAAAAATGTTGTTCAGACGTCGAGGGCTAATTCTGTTTCCCATGATAAAAAACCATCTGTTTCCACCGAAAAAGCTTTCAGGAGATCGTTTGCAACACTTTGGCACCATTTTTGAGTGAATTGCAGAACGTCAGATTTTTGCTGAAATTGTGACCGCGCGGCTTAGGGATTTTTTCAAAAAAGGTTGTTCAGACGTCGAGGGCTAATTTTGTTTCCCATGATAAAAACCCATCTGTTTCCACCGAAAAAGCTTTCAGGAGATCGTTTGCAACACTTTGGCACCATTTTTGAGTGAATTGCAGAACGTCAGATTTTTGCTGAAATTGCGACCGCGCGGCTTAGGGATTTTTTCAAAAAAAGTTGTTCAGACGTCGAGGGCTAATTCTGTTTTCCATGATAAAAAACCATCTGTTTCCACCGAAAAAGCTTTCAGGAGATCGTTTGCAACACTTTGGCACCATTTTTGAGTGAATTGCAGAAAGTCAGATTTTTGCTGAAATTGTGACCGCGCGGCTTAGGGATTTTTTCAAAAAAAGTTGTTCAGACGTCGAGGGCTAATTCTGTTTCTCATAGTAAAAACCCATCTGTTTCCACCGAAAAAGCTTTCAGGGGATCGTTTGCAACACTTTGGCACCATTTTTGAGTGAATTGCAGAACGTCAGATTTTTGATGAAATTGTGACCGCGCGGCTTAGGGATTTTTTCAAAAAAAGTTGTTCAGACGTCGAGGGCTAATTCTTTTTCCCATGATAAAAACCCATCTGTTTCCACCGAAAAAGCTTTCCGGAGATCGTTTGCAACACTTTGGCACCATTTTTGAGTGAATTGCAGAACGTCAGATTTTTGCTGACATTGTGACCGCGCGGCTTAGGGATTTTTTCAAAAAAGGTTGTTCAGACGTCGAGGGCTAATTTTGTTTCCCATGATAAAAACCCATCTGTTTCCACCGAAAAAGCTTTCAGGAGATCGTTTGCAACACTTTGGCACCATTTTTGAGTGAATTGCAGAACGTCAGATTTTTGCTGAAATTGCGACCGCGCGGCTTAGGGATTTTTTCAAAAAAAGTTGTTCAGACGTCGAGGGCTAATTCTGTTTCCCATGATAAAAACCCATCTGTTTCCACCGAAAAAGCTTTCAGGGGATCATTTGCAAATGTTTGGCACCATGTTTGAGTGAATTGCACAACGTCAGATTTTTGGTGAAATTGTGACCGCGCGGCTTAGGGATTTTTTCAAAAAAAAGTTGTTCAGACGTCGAGGGCTAATTTTGTTTCCCATGATAAAAACCCATGTGTTTCCACCGAAAAAGCTTTCAGGAGATCGTTTGCAACACTTTGGCACCATTTTTGAGTGAATTGCAGAACGTCAGATTTTTGCTGAAATTGTAACCGCGCGGCTTAGGGATTTTTTCAAAAAAAGTTGTTCAGACGTCGAGGGCTAATTTTGTTTCCCATGATAAAAACCCATCTGTTTCCACCGAAAAAGCTTTCAGGGGATCGTTTGCAAATGTTTGGCACCATTTTTGAGTGAATTGCAGAACGTCAGATTTTTGCTGAAATTGTGACCGCGCGGCTTAGGGATTTTTTCAAAAAAAGTTGTTCACACGTCGAGGGTTAATTCTGTTTCTCATAGTAAAAACCCATCTGTTTCCACCGAAAAAGCTTTCAGGGGATCGTTTGCAACACTTTGGCACCATTTTTGAGTGAATTGCAGAACGTCAGATTTTTGCTGAAATTGTGACCGCGCGGCTTAGGGATTTTTTCAAAAAAAGTTGTTCAGACGTCGAGGGCTAATTCTGTTTCTCATAGTAAAAACCCATCTGTTTCCACCGAAAAAGCTTTCAGGGGATCGTTTGCAGCACTTTGGCAGCATTTTTGAGTGAATTGCAGAACGTCAGATTTTTCATGAAATTGTGACCGCGCGGCTTAAGGATTTTTCAAAAAAAGTTGTTCAGACGTCGAGGGCTAATTTTGTTTCCCATGATAAAAACCCATCTGTTTCTACCGAAAAAGCTTTCAGGGGATCGTTTGCAAATGTTTGGCACCATTTTTGAGTGAATTGCAGAACGTCAGATTTTTGCTGAAATTGTGACCGAGCGGCTTAAGGATTTTTCAAAAAAAGTTGTTCAGACGTCGAGGGCTAATTTTGTTTCCCATGATAAAAAGCCATCTGTTTCCACCGAAAAAGCTTTCAGGGGATCGTTTGCAACACTTTGGCACCATTTTTGAGTGAATTGCAGAACGTCAGATTTTTGCTGAAATTGTGACCGCGCGGCTTAGGGATTTTTTCAAAAAAAGTTGTTCAGACGTCGAGGGCTAATTTTGTTTCCCATGATAAAAACCCATCTGTTTCCACCGAAAAAGCTTTCAGGAGATCGTTTGCAACACTTTGGCACCATTTTTGAGTGAATTGCAGAACGTCAGATTGTTGCTGAAATTGTGACCGCGCCGCTTAGGGATTTTTTTCAAAAAATGTTGTTCAGACGTCGAGGGCTAATTCTGTTTCCCATGATAAAAAACCATCTGTTTCCACCGAAAAAGCTTTCAGGAGATCGTTTGCAACACTTTGGCACCATTTTTGAGTGAATTGCAGAACGTCAGATTTTTGCTGAAATTGTGACCGCGCGGCTTAGGGGTTTTTTCAAAAAAAGTTGTTCAGACGTCGAGGGCTAATTCTGTTTCTCATAGTAAAAACCCATCTGTTTCCACCGAAAAAGCTTTCAGGGGATGGTTTGCAACACTTTGGCACCATTTTTGAGTGAATTGCAGAACGTCAGATTTTTGATGAAATTGTGACCGCGCAGCTTAGGGATTTTTTCAAAAAAAGTTGTTCAGACGTCGAGGGCTAATTCTTTTTCCCATGATAAAAACCCATCTGTTTCCACCGAAAAAGCTTTCCGGAGATCGTTTGCAACACTTTGGCACCATTTTTGAGTGAATTGCAGAACGTCAGATTTTTGCTGAAATTGTGACCGCGCGGCTTAGGGATTTTTTCAAAAAAGGTTGTTCAGACGTCGAGGGCTAATTTTGTTTCCCATGATAAAAACCCATCTGTTTCCACCGAAAAAGCTTTCAGGAGATCGTTTGCAACACTTTGGCACCATTTTTGAGTGAATTGCAGAACGTCAGATTTTTGCTGAAATTGCGACCGCGCGGCTTAGGGATTTTTTCAAAAAAAGTTGTTCAGACGTCGAGGGCTAATTCTGTTTCCCATGATAAAAAACCATCTGTTTCCACCGAAAAAGCTTTCAGGAGATCGTTTGCAACACTTTGGCACCATTTTTGAGTGAATTGCAGAAAGTCAGATTTTTGCTGAAATTGTGACCGCGCGGCTTAGGGATTTTTTCAAAAAAAGTTGTTCAGACGTCGAGGGCTAATTCTGTTTCTCATAGTAAAAACCCATCTGTTTCCACCGAAAAAGCTTTCAGGGGATCGTTTGCAACACTTTGGCACCATTTTTGAGTGAATTGCAGAACGTCAGATTTTTGATGAAATTGTGACCGCGCGGCTTAGGGGTTTTTTCAAAAAAAGTTGTTCAGACGTCGAGGGCTAATTCTTTTTCCCATGATAAAAACCCATCTGTTTCCACCGAAAAAGCTTTCCGGAGATCGTTTGCAACACTTTGGCACCATTTTTGAGTGAATTGCAGAACGTCAGATTTTTGCTGAAATTGTGACCGCGCGGCTTAGGGATTTTTTCAAAAAAGGTTGTTCAGACGTCGAGGGCTAATTTTGTTTCCCATGATAAAAACCCATCTGTTTCTACCGAAAAAGCTTTCAGGAGATCGTTTGCAACACTTTGGCACCATTTTTGAGTGAATTGCAGAACGTCAGATTTTTGCTGAAATTGCGACCGCGCGGCTTAGGGATTTTTTCAAAAAAAGTTGTTCAGACGTCGAGGGCTAATTCTGTTTCCCATGATAAAAACCCATCTGTTTCCACCGAAAAAGCTTTCAGGGGATCATTTGCAAATGTTTGGCACCATGTTTGAGTGAATTGCACAACGTCAGATTTTTGGTGAAATTGTGACCGCGCGGCTTAGGGATTTTTTCAAAAAAAAGTTGTTCAGACGTCGAGGGCTAATTTTGTTTCCCATGATAAAAACCCATGTGTTTCCAACGAAAAAGCTTTCAGGAAATCGTTTGCAACACTTTGGCACCATTTTTGAGTGAATTGCAGAAAGTCAGATTTTTGCTGAAATTGTAACCGCGCGGCTTAGGGATTTTTTCAAAAAAAGTTGTTCAGACGTCGAGGGCTAATTCTGTTTCCCATGATAAACACCCATCTGTTTCCACCGAAAAAGCTTT